>NW_021770540.1:855281-857779 GCF_005508785.2 Acyrthosiphon pisum
CTTACCTATCGTATAAAAAAAAACCAAATTTAACCATTCCTAAATAAGTCAGTCTTCTTCCCAGAGGTTTAATCTACACACAAACATTCATACCAAGCTGAACCCGTGCACTTCGTTGTCCGTAAAAAATTGCAACTTAAAAAATTATGATTGTTCAACTGTTTTTGGGTGTAACTTGCTGCAATGTTCAATAACTTGATTTGGTGCTAACTTGTACCTGATCTGCCCAAATAACCAATGGAAACCAATAATAAATAAATATTAATTTATATTGTAGACTGTAGCCAATGGCAACTATTTAAAAAAATAAATAAAAATAAAATTTCCAATTTCCATCGTGAACCTCAAGATCCCTGTTTGAGCACCTCTTTAAAATGCAAATTTTGAAAAATCCTTTCTTAGTGCGCCTATACATAGTAATAAGAACATTTACTGAAAATTTCATATCCATAGCTTCAGCAGTTCCGGCTAAGCGATGATGAATCACCCAGGACAAGTCTTTTTATATATAAAGATATTCACCGGACTTTTTTACTCCGGACTTTTTTGGCTTAGGACTTATTTACGGCGGACTTTTTATGCCTCGGACTTTTTATGCCTCGGACTTTTTTACCCGGACTTTTTTTCCTAGGACTTTTTTACTTCGGACTTTTTTACCGCGATTCGTGTTCGAATACGTTAATTACACTACACTGCGTCGTGTAAATAATCACACGATACCACAGTAACCAAAACAATACCATAGCTGAATATATTCAACTTCTGAACTTAAAATTATTTTATCACTTTTCCGATCATAAATGTAACCACACGGTCAAAAGTTGAATATATTATTCAACTATGCGGTATCGTTTGGTTACCTACTGTAGTATGGGTATCATGTGATTATTTACACGACACGGTGTAGTGTGAACCCCCCTTCAAGGTCTTGTTCACCTGGTTCTACCGGATGGACCACGGCTAATAATCTGGAGGTGTCAAAAGGCCATAAGTGAAAAAAAAATGTCGAGGGTCTAATATTTGTTTAATATGGATACTGGGCACATATAATTTTTACGTTAAAAATATAAAAACTTTATATTTAATTTTTCTACTTTTAAAAATGTTTGGTGGGTGGGAGGGTCAGGACTTCTAGGCCCTCAGTTATGGTTTGTGGCTTGTGCGGTGAAACGATTATGGGAACAGTCCGGCGGCGAAACGACCGCGGCGAAAAGTCCAGCGGTGAAACGATCGCGGCGAATAGTCTGGTGGCGAATAGTCCAGCGGCGAAATAAACGGCGGCGAATAGCCCGTCGGCGAATAGTTCGTCGGCGAAATGAACGGCGGCGAAATGAACTGCGGCGAATAGTTTGGCGGCGAAATGAACGGCGGCGAAATGAACTGCGGCGAATAGTTTGGCGGCGAAACGATAGCGGCGAAACGATTGCGGTGAAACAATCGCGGCGAATAGTCTGGTGGCGAAATGATCGCGGCGAAACGAACTAGACCCGTACTTTCAGGGTCACCACATTTTTAAGTTCATAAATATATTATATTAAATATTAATAATTATTATTTATTTTTATTTACTAAAAGTGACAATATTATGTTGTACCTATTTAATAAAATATAATTTAACATTGTCCCTTGATAGCTGCAATGACCAAATAATTCCAAATAATGACGGAGTACGCGCGAACATATCGAAAATAATAAAATCCGACCACGGACTATTTTTCTACTACGGTATACGAATAGAAAACGTCTTGGACGTTTTTCGATATTTTGAAATATTTTCCCAGACCCAAAAGCCATACTCTCCAGTGAAAATGGGTCGGAAAATCGAAAATAATAAAATTCGACCACGGACTATTTTTCTACTACGGTATACGAATAGAAAACGTCTTGGACGTTTTTCGATATTTTGAAATATTTTCCCAGACCCAAAAGCCATACTCTACGGTGAAAATGAGTCGGAAAATCGAAAATAATAAAATCCGACCACGGACTATTTTTCTACTACGGTATACGAATAGAAAACGTCTTGGACGTTTTTCGATATTTTGAAATATTTTCCCAGACCCAAAAGCCATACTCACGATATTTTGAAATATTGAGGGCCTTCTTTCACATTTTAGAAATTTGATATAGGTATTATAATTTGATCGGCGATATTTTGGACTTAGGAAATGAACGAGTGAAAAAAATAGTATAAAATATTATTGTTGAGGTAACACTGCGGAGTATTGATGTAGTGATGGTGTACGGTAGTGATATGGACTTAGTCATTTTTTCCGGATTTTTTTTCCAGACCCAAAAGCCATACTTCAACCTTATTGTGTTTAAACTTTATTGTGTTATAATATACAACAATAAAATATATCATCCTGAAATTCTTTTTTTGCACTGCACAAAGTAACAATTTTCACTGCAGAATTACTTTTCTCACTGCACAAAATGTGTCTCACTGCACAACATAAAAAAAACCCTGTATAACTGTATAAGTGAAGGAAGGAAAG
>NW_021770540.1:857829-859673 GCF_005508785.2 Acyrthosiphon pisum
TCCAGCCCGGTCCATATCTGATATGAAAAACCCGGCCCATTAGAGCCCTCTACTATTTTAATTTATGAAACCCAAGCCCTCCCAAAGTTAAAATTATATAATGAAGCCCACCCAGCCCTGACCATTCTAATACGACTCCCAGCCCAGTCCGGCCCATTGAAAGCCCAGTCCGGCCCAGTGAAAGCCCAGCCCAACCAGGCTCGTTGAAGGCCCTTATATATAAAAATTATTAATAAAATTTTCAACTTTTCAACATTTATTATTTAGTAAATACAAATATATAGTATAATGTATTTATGTATATGTATTATATTATATTGTATACAGTATATAAAAGTCATAGAATAATAATAATTTGTAGTTTGTACATTTGTAAATATTATTTATTATACTTATTACTTATATAATATTGTATTTACATTTATTTTTATAATAATCATTTAAAAACAAAATTGACTCTACTGTATCCCCCTTTAAGCATGTCCTCTTTTCTTCGATTACTCGTCCAGAAGTACTAAAGGCACGTTCACTTCCGGCACTTGTAGCAGGTATGGCAAATATCCTCATTGCCAATTTTGCCATCATAGGCATTTGTATTTGTCGTTCTTTCCATCATAGCAATACATTTTTATTCGGTTCATAATGTTCCAATTGGTACATGGATAATTCATCTTCACATGTATATCTGGTTCTGGTACTTGATCCTTCATCAATATCTGCCCACTCTGAGAACATGTCTTCGTTTGAATAATTGAGATTTCCTGTTTGTGATGTATTTTCTGGTGGATTATTCGGCATTTGGTCTTGAATGTTATGAAGTTGAACTTTAACAATTTCAATTATTCTGTCTCTTTCAATTTGCGAGTCTACCATTTTTAATTTTTTATATGGAGGCCATAAGAATAAGGCTATTTCATGGTACTTATCGACTTTGAATTTTTCTTGAACTGCATGTAAAGAACGAGAAGCTAATTGAGAAAACATGATTTGTATATTATCGTCACGTCTATTATGTTTATACTTTATATGACAAAAGATGCTTTAATACTTTTGCTTTGTGTAACATAACCAAATTAATTGTTGGATATGAAGTTCCTTCAAGCTGGGTTGATGCATTTTTGAATGGCGCTAAAAAATCAATTAATTTTGAAAGAAGGTTATAGTCTATTTCACTCATTCTTCTACTGTCTTGTCCATATAATTGTATAACCTCACTATACATATTGTTTGAGATATCGTTATATATATATATAAATGCTGCCGTCATTCTTTTCCCACAGTACATTTGTATGTACCGATACCCCCGTCCCGACGGTCCTTATCGGTGATAAGCGGACCTGTCCCGTGTCCACCGTATACCACACCGACCAGTTTTTCAGCGTCAGAACCGCCGACGTAGAACACTGTTGTCATTTTTGTTGCGTGAGTTTTTCGCCGTCGTCTTTTCTGTTCTTTGAAAGTACCCGCGGGGAAACATGTGAAAATCGTTCACCCGCCTTACCGTTTTTACCGTTCACTGTCATCCGTCACTCGCTCACCGTCTACCAATATCGTCCACCGTCTACCGTCATCTGTAAATCCCACTGTCTACCGGTACCTGTCCACCATCAACTGTCACCCAGGACTGCAGCCGCCGTCACGGTTTTTATATTTATATTTTATATAATATGTGTATTATTTTTCTTCTTAATGTCATGTTACCCGTAAGCTTAAGTTTTTTCCCAATAGCTGGCCAGCACATTATTGTGCCCTCTACCTTGTTGTTTTTCTGTAATTTTTTGTTAAAATAGTACGCCGCAACCCGGTTATTAAAATTAATCCAATCGCATTGTTTATTTGATACC
>NW_021770540.1:859723-862040 GCF_005508785.2 Acyrthosiphon pisum
TATCTTAGAGAGGCATAAGATGGCTCAGAGTGGTCTAAGCCCCCTCTGGCCCTCCCTTTTCATGTCCATGTAATTATGAAATTATTATTTGGTAATTATAACACTCTGAAATAATTATGTATGATAATTATGTATGATAATTTAGTGAATTACCAATAGGTAACTTACATTTTTCATATATTTTTTTGGAATAGGTAGGAAATTTAAAAATTTTTTTTTTTTTTTTTTTTTTCTATATTTGTTCATTGTAACGACCTCAAGGTCTTTGACAATGCTTATCACAAGTGGGTAGTAGGGAGATCATGTGATCTATTTATCTATGTATATATCACTATATGCATGATACTACCCCCCTTCTCCAAGAGGAGACATGTGCGGTCTTCACTCCCAGTGGAGTGGGACCTAGTTGGAAACCGGATGACGCAATCGGACGACAGCACGGGAAAATGGTGACTGCGTAGAATCACACACATTTTTTTTGCACTTTGCTATGAATCGAACCGATGACTGTGTGAGTCGTAATCAACTGCGTGACCACTGCGCCACAATTTTATCAAAAATGGTAAAAGGCAATTTTGCAAAAGAACTTTAAATATAAACATTATTAATAAAGATTATACACTTAACATTAAATGTGTTTATATTATAATATAGAAGCTGTAAAAAAAGTCCAAGTATAATGCTTCTAATGACGATGAAATTATAATTTCAATTGTTAAATGGCTAACAAGTACAAAAGGAAGAATTGAGGGTAAATAATATATTTAGGTTTCACCACTTTTTTGTTTTGTTATATTATTGTTATTCGTATTTTTTTTTTTTATTTATTTATTTAACGGACGATAGTCCAATTTACATAGTATATATTATAGTACATATATTTGATATAAGAAGAAAAAAAAAAAAATGACTAATTACAAAATTAAACAGTTTTCAAAGATCACTATATATTATAATGATGTTTTTTTTTTTATTTTTTTTATATATATTATACTTTATTTTATATACAGCTGTTAAATACAAACAATTTTGTTACATTAACTTTTTTTTAATATTACTTGTTCATATATTTATATTCTTATAAAAATTCATATTTTATTTCAATTTTTAAAGTTTTAAAATATTATTATTATTTAAAAAAAATATAATTCAAACTTTTATTTTTTTCATTACATGCTTGTATTATTATAAAATTTTATAATTATTACTCTTTTGTTAAATTTGTATAAATTCTAAGAAATGTAAGAATTATTTAAAAAAAAAAAACATAATTACCTAATTATATTAGGTATTATATTAAATTCACTAAAATTATTTTTCATTATTTCACAAAAATTCAAACAGTAGGTATAAAAATAATATATAAGCAATGTCTATTATATATAAAAAAAAATATATATAATTAATATCATTGTATACAATAAATATTGGATATATATTTAATAGACGTTGCAATTTTAATAATCAATCAATATTTTTTAGATATTTATCAGATATTTAAACATATTTAGAGGATATTCTACGCATATCGATAATCTGATGTTTGATTTAAGATATCCAAGGGATTATCATTTACTGTTCATAAGGCATAATATTAATGTATATCTCTTGTTTATTAATAAATTTGCCATGGACTTATTTTAGATGTTATACAGATATAGATATTTCATAATAGATATACAAGAAATATACACCGAATATTTCTCTGCTATATGGGTATATGCTTATTTATACTTTTAGCCCATACAAGTATTCATATTATAATTCTATATCTACAATATACACAAAACTTTTATATATTTAGTATTCTTAATTTTCTATGATTACAATTTTTTGTTCTCAGTGCTTGTTCGTTTTACCTTAAATCTTACCAACAAAATGTATGGAGAATTTTTGCCATGTGGTTAGTCCAAGCTCCACAGCGTTTTAAATGACAACAAGCGTAAAAATATATTTTTTAATATTAATTATAATTAATCAATAAAACTTTTATGCCATAAATATTTGATTTTCAGGATAAAACAAAAGGCCACAAGAATACTAGATGAAGATTATGTAGGTGACGAAAATTAAGAAATTTCCAGCTGAAATCGATACTGTATTTTTTATTTTAATTTCCTATTCCGAACAAATTTCAGACTTAATAATTTATGTTTTTATTTTTTTTTTTAAATGCTATTTAATTTTTATTTATATATATATATATATTTGCCAAGGTTGAAAAAATTGTTTTTTTAGTAATGACAAACATTAATATTTTTACCAATAATATCTATATCTATTTAAATGTATTGTGTATGATAAATATTCAATTGGA
>NW_021770540.1:862140-878560 GCF_005508785.2 Acyrthosiphon pisum
GATCAAATATTTTGAAGATATTTCATGAAAAATAATATTATAATATTTGAAACAAATCGTTTTAAAAAGGTTTTGATAATATTTGCTTTCAAATATATAGTGATCAAATATTTTGAAGATATTTCATGAAAAATAATATTATAATATTTGATACAAATCGTTTTGAAAATGTTTTAATAATATTTGATTTAAAATATTTTGTGAACAAATATTTTGAAGATATTTGATGAAAAATAAACATATAATATTTGATAGAAAACGTTTTGAAAAAGTTTTAATAATATTTGATTTCAAATATATGGTGACCAAATATTTTGATGCTAATTCAACAATATTTGCATTAAAATATTTGACAGGATACCTTCTAAAAATATTTTAAAAATATTAATATATTCAATTTGCTACGTGGGTAGTAGACTAATTTTTGTGAATTTTTATCTGCCTAAGAATCTGGAGATTGTATTTTAATTTGTGTTCCGACTGTTGAAGTTGAAGTCCAAGTCCAAGGATCGCATTTTCATATTCTGTTTTACAATAGTGGGAGCCAAGGGAAAGTCAACCCCGGGGACCGAATCGAGAAAAAATCAATACCCTCCTTCAATCCTCGAATTCCCCGACCTTGTCCCCGTGAGACGGTCATCGAATTTTCAATTCCGTAAACGACGGCCGGCTGCCCGGGCGATAAGAATTTTTTTGAATCAACAGGTGGACTTCAATCGCGGGAATTTCGTTCGGAGACCTACTGACGGGGACAAGGTCGTCAGGGAAAAACGAACAACTTCCTTCAATCTACAAATTCCCGGGTTTTGTCCCCGTGAGACGGTTTCGATTTCGTTCTAACGGCGGCCGGCGGCGACGGCGGCAGACAAGAAATTTTTCGAATCAACAGGTGCATCTCCATCTCGGGAACTTCGTCAGAAGACCTACTGACGGAGACAATATTTTGGGGAAAAGGAGGATGGAACGATGCACGGTGAAATCCAAAGTGTCCGGGTGGTTTGCGGACCGACTCCCCGGTACTCACGTCCGAAGTTGAACTCACTTTCAACTATTTCCTACCACTATAGCTCGTTTAATATTCGTCCTAGCTCTATTCCACCTCTGTCCATTCACGTTTCTTTTGCAATTAACTATCTAGTGTTAAAATTTGAAAGCCGTCGGTCGAAAACTCGCCAAGTTGACATCCAGAAAAACTCGGAAATCTCACGGGGAAACGGTCGGGGAATTTCAGGATTGAACTGTTGAAAAGTATTTTTACCCGTCGCCGTCTCCGGGGTTGACGTCGGGTGGTCCTCCCAGCTACCCGGCGACTCTCCCTTGATCGCGGGTCGTCTCCCCGTAGAAGACCGTACTACTACGCACGAATTTTTTTCACACGGTCGCGATTTCCAGCTTCCCACTGACTCTCGCTTGATCGCGGTTCGTCTCCCCCGAGGACGCCGTACCACTACGCACCGACTTGTCGTTAAACGCATTCCTTCACGCGTGTATCCGGTGCCAAATCGTATTTTTCAATATTATGTTTTCTAACGGTGGATGTCCGAAGAAAGTCAAGCCCGTCGACGGCGACGACATAAAATGAACAAACGCCTTCAATCTACGAAATCCCCGACATTGTCCCCGTGAGACGGTCATGGGAAAATATTCCCGTACACGAAATCCGGAGAAGCCACGGCCGGTAGCGTACTCTCCTTTGCCGGCCGTCGATCACCCCGGACGGTCTTCGAGTTGCCGTCCTGCTACGCACTGACTTGGCGTTATACGCGTTCGCGGGTGCGTGTATCCGGTGCCAAATCATAATTTTGAAAAGCTGTATTCCGACGGTGCAAGTGCGGGGAAAGTCAACCCCGTCGACGGCGTCGAGGAAAAATAAATATCCCCCTTCAATCTGTGAATTCCCCAAAATTGTCCCCGACGTCCGGAGGCTTCTGACGGGGACAAAACGGTACACCACGGTAGCAGGTTAGACGCAAGTCCGTGTCCCCGTCACGGAGTCTGCTAAAAATAAATATTCAAAGTCCGTGTCCCCGTCAGAGGGGCTGCTGTGTAAAATACAACGTTGGCCTGCTGACGAGTACAAAACGTGTCCTCCTCACAAGCCTCACTAACACAGGCGCAAAATTTCGACAGATTTTTGCGGCCCGTGAGTTAGCCAATATACCCTGTGACTAGACGGGGAATTGAATTTTCAGTCAACCTGTTGAGCTTGACTCTAATCTGGCATTGTTCGGAGACATGCCGAGGTGTAGCATACGTGGGAGACCCGGACCAAGGCGGGCGGTTTCGGCCGTTGGTCTCCAGGCCTAACCTATCTGGTGGTCAAGCCGGCTGATGAAGCCACCTACCGACCGACCTCATCTACGACGTGGATAGGTGTGAGGCTCCCGGGTCAGATCGTGGATCAGAACCCGGAGTTAGGTTTGGTGAAGGAGGACGTGGCCCCCCTCTTCAAGACGGGCGATCTTGTGTGGTGGGTCTGTTCAGTCAGGCCCAACGCCCACAAGACCATTGCAGGAAAGAGCCTTTTCATCGGCCTCTCGTGGTGTAGGGTAGCTGAGTATTTTGATGTTAATAGGTGCTTCAAATGCCAAGGCTTCGGCCACATGGCAAGTCGTTGCAAGGCGTTGGAGGACACTTGCGGGCGTTGCGCGGGGAAGAGCCATCGGGCCATAAACTGCAAGAACGCGTCGGTCAAGTGCGCCAACTGTGGTCTAGCCGCACAATCAGGGCACAAAGATTGTTCAACGTTACACAAGGTGTACATCAGGGTCTTAGGAAAAGTCGCGGTCAGGCGGTCGTTTTTGTGTCAGCTTACTTCAAGTACAGCATCCAGACACAAAACTTTACGGCTAGGTTAGGCGATATTCTGGATAGGATTGATCAAGATGTCGTGATAGGAGCTGACGTGAACGCGCATTCGCCGCAGTGGTTCAGTCGGCCGGGCAACCACTCGGGTTCAGCCCGAGGGACCCACGTCGAATCCCTTATCGAGGAGAAACATTTGACGGTGCACAACCACCCTGGTCGTCTCGATACGTACGAGAGACCGGGTATGGGGGCATCGAACATAGATGTGACTCTGACGAGAGGGGGTTCACTGACGAACTCCGTTTCTGTGTGGGATGTGCTCGATATCACAGATAGCGACCACAGGACCATCAGATTCAAGGTCCTAGTCGGATCAGGGTCGAGGGACCCGCGGTAGGGAAATGTCGATACAACACTAGGAAAGCTGACTGGGATAGGTTTAGGTGGGTTCTGGCCCAAAAGGTTCTTGGCGACCCTGAGACCATGATGGGCGGTTGCAACGTCGTCGCTGGCTCTCTGACGCGTGCTCTCGGGCAGGCGATGGAGGCCTCGATGCCACGCTCCCGTAAGTCCGTCAGGATAAAACCACCATGGTGGGACGCCGGACTCGAAGAGTCCAAGAGGCGTCTCAATAACTTCAGGCGGACCAAGGACTATAAAGTCTCGGATAGGGATCAATTCAGAGTGCTTAGGAACGAGCACCTGAAAAAGATTAGGAGGGCCAAGATGGAGACGTGGAGGAAGTTCGCTACCTCCATCAACTCAGACATCTGGGGTCTGGTCTACCGTTGGGCTAGGAATGGTTCTTCTAAGAGTAGGGTACCAAACTCCGTGCTCCGAGAAGACGGAACCTTCACGGTGACGGATTTGGAGACGGCTGAGTGTCTCCTGGAAAGTCTTATCCCCAGGGATAGGACCGCTCCTATCTTTGAGCATGAGAGTGTCGAGAGAGAGAGGCCTGAGGTCACGGAGGCGGAGGATAAGAGGGCTGTCTGGAGGATGGCCCCTAACAAAGCTCCGGGACTGGACGGTATCACCGCTGGAGTGCTCAGGAAGGCCTGGGGCGTAATAGGTACGCCACTAACCAGCGTCCTAAGGGAGTGCATAAGGCGATCGGTCTTTCCGGACTGCTGAAAGACCGCGGAGGTCGTTGTCATCAGCAAAGGTCAGGATAGGGACCCGAGTCTTCCTAAGTCATACAGACCAGTTAGCTTGCTTTCGGCTCCTTCAAAGGTGCTGGAACGGCTGGTGGTGGACAGACTTGAGGAGGAAACGGGGGATCTCTTTCAGAGGAGCAACACGGTTTCAGGGTCAGCAAGTCCACAATCAGCGCGATCAAGTCGTGTCTGGATTGGGTGGACAACAGTCAGGACATGGTAGTAGGTGTGTTCTTAGACATCTCGGGTGCCTTCGATAACCTGAGATGGAACATTTTGATTAGGGACACGATGGCTGGCTCTGGGCGCATCAGATGCAACCAGATCCATTATTCAAAGCTATCTTACGGGCAGGAGGGCGGTGCTCTCGGTGGAGGGAGCGACAGCATTCGCGGATCTCACCAGAGGCTGTGTTCAGGGCTCACAGTTAGGGCCTAGTCTTTGGAATTTGTCTATGGATAGGGCGTTGGTCACCAACAATGACGATAGGGTTAAACTGGTCGCGTACGCGGATGACCTGGTGGTTCTTATCGCAGGCTTCGATCCCTTCAACATTCAAAGGAAAGCAAGAGCAACGCTCAGCGCTCTAAGCGACTGAGCGGAGCTGAGAGGTCTAACCTTCTCGGCGAGTAAGTCTCAGGCGATCCCTCTGAAAGGCGGGTTACGGTCAGGTTTCACAGCGCCCTTCGGGGCGCAGGACATCGTGGCCGTAAACTCAGTTAGGTATCTGGGTATTGAATTGGACAGTAAGAGAAACTTCTGGGCGCACGTGAATAGCGTGGCCGGAAAGTCTGAAACTCTGTACAGTAGGCTTAGAGCGGCATCGTCGGCTGACTGGGGTCTTCGGCAGGTCACCTCCGCAGTAATATATAGGACAGTTTTCCTGCCCCGTATCACTTACGCCGCGGAGATCTGGTATAAGGGAGTCCTCACGAAGAAGGCGATAAAACTCCTCGGCAGCAAGCAGAGGAGGGCCCTAGCGCTAAGGCACGGGCGAGAAGCGGTACGGCGCAAGCCATAAAACCCGGATATCCACTTTCCCTATCTACTCGGGGTCGATGAATGCCCGCCTTGTCGTGGCGACCCCGCCCGACCGAGTCCGCTCGGCGCTAAGAGGCCTCTCAAAAACCTGGTTGCAACTCGCGGTAGAGCCCGCCGCGAGCCAGAGGGATCAGGGCCCAAACCTGGCGGAAGGTTAAAAACGCAAAGGAGTAAACCTTAAATCAACCATGAAAGGAACCACAAACAATGCAATCGTTACCGGCTCAGTGGAATTAGGACGCCACAGAGCTAGTTGGGACGGCGCCAGTAGCCCTGCCGTACCCTTCTCTACCATGCAAGGGCGAGCGAAGTGAAAGCCCCACACACACGACAAGGGTTCTAAGCCCGAAAATAAGACAACGGCAAAGCCGGCATATCATGACAAACTTCCAAGAAGGGCTCCACTAAGCCACTGTCCTCCCCTCCGTCTCCAAGGGGGAAACGGTGGCCGATTTGATCACACAGCAATAGACGACGACCAAGGCAATGGTCAAATTATCATATCGCCCACGAATGTAAGGAAGAGGAAGGCTGGTGAGTCTCCTCCGGGCGCAGTACCAGAGTACATCACGTCCGAAATTCTGTCAATTGATAACCACATCAAGGACTGCAAGCTGTTCCTACATGATATGGTAGCAGGGAAAAAAAAAAGGGAAAAAGTGAATTCAAGGAATTGAGGATTTCCTGGAAAAAATTCAGTCGTCCAGTAATAACATCGCCCTTGAAGCAGCGGTCATAGCTGGCAGGTACCAGGAGGCAAAGGTCGTAGCCTTAGAATCAAACCGCCTTCTCGAGTCTTACTTAACCAACGTAGGGCACAAGGAACGCACACAACCTAGGAAACTGCACGTTTCAACAGTCAAAGATGAGGAAAATAGCCATCAACCGGGCATAGGGGAAGACGATTTCATGATGGTTGAAGTCCCCTCTCCATCCATAAATCGTCCGGCTAACAATTTTGCCACTCAAAAACCTTCGATAAAGGACAGACTTGGGTACTTCCCTCCGCTCGATCGGCAAATCTCGACTAACCAAAAGAGGCGCCGTAATCGACCAAAGAACAAAACAATCTCCGAAAAGTTGAAATCTGCCAAGATGAAGCAAGTCAAGCCGGCGTTCGTCATAGATGGTAAGAACGGCAATGTAAAAATGAGTGACATTTGGAATGCAGTTACCCAAAAGTCCAAAAATCCTAAGTTTGACGGGTGTCGTAAGACAGCGGATGGCAATTATGTACTCGTCAGTTCTGACTCTGCAACCGCGGATATCATGAGATCTATCACCGAAGATCTATCGGTCAGGGAACTGGGCCCAAGGAAACCCAGGGTTAAGATTAAAGGCATTCCACTGGATTACTCCCCGGAATCCATATCCGAAATGATCATTAGTCAGAACCAATCCACTGAAGATTGCACAACGAACGACATAAGACCTCTATTTAAGTGAGGTAGGCGGAACGAATTTAACACCGACTGGGTAGTTGAGGTGTCGCCCAAACTGTACAATTTCATCAACGGAAAAAGAATATATGTGGGAATGATTTCCACGTTCCGAAGGCCTTATACAATTGCCCCACATTGTAGAAGATGTCTGCAAACAAATCATAAAACCCCTGACTGCAAAGCAGAGTCTGGCACTTGTTTCCACTGTAGAAAGCCCGGTCATAGTAACCTTCAACAGCCGCATTGATATTATAGCTAAGCCGCAATTATCCACCGAACACACGGTCGTCTTGGGAGTGGCGTACCCGGGACAAACGCCAATTGACTTAGTCTCAAGTTACTTTCAATTCCGCCGGGCAACGGAATACTTCACCTCGGAGATTACAGAGATTCACCCATCTCTATCGGACAGAATTATCATGGGCATTGATGTCAACGCTTTCTCGCCCAAGTGGCACGATCATAGACGGAATGACAAGGGCCGTTTAGTTGAAAATATGATCACAGACCTTGGAATGGTAATTCTCAACAAGCCCGGACAAGAATACACCTTTCAAGGATCAAGGGGCCGAAGCAATGTTGATGTAACCCTCGTTTCTCCCGACATATCATGCAAGATTGTAGACTGGTGCACTACTTAAGGGGTTACCACCAGTGACCACTTGCTATATCGTACACAATCAATGATCAGGTAGGTGACCTAGTTGTCGCTCCGAGGACCCGATTCGCCGATCATAAAATAGATAAATCCAAGTTCTGTGAGGCAGTCACTGCTGCTCTTGAATCTCAAGTGTGCGGCGGTATTATAAATGGGTCAGCTTCACACATATCTAAGTGCCTGACATTGGCTTGTGAGAAGATGCTGCCAAAAGTCTCAGACAACAAGGCTACTCTTCCGCCTTGGTGGAACCCAGACGTTTCCAAGTCCCGGCGTGCTCTAAAGCTCGCACATAGAACCATGCTCCGAGTAAATACGCAGGAATCCAGGGAAGCCTTTAAAAAGGCGAGGAACTTGCACGTAAGCTGTATACGGAAAGCGAAAAAGCTTGTATGGCTGAGATTTGCCGAGGAACCGACATTAACTGGTAACACATGGTGTAACCTCACCAAATGGCTAATCAAGGGAAAAAAGGATAAACCCATCCCCTCAGTGCTCCGCAAGCGAGACGGCACGTACACTACAAACACTGACGAGACGTTAAGCTACATTCTGGATGAGCTCATTCCAGCATCAGCGCAAGATATCGGCATTACTCCAATAGCACGGAATGACCACATACCTCACCAGATTTCAGCAGAAGAACTAACTATTACGGTAAAAAAAAGCAGAAAACAGCGCCCCAGGATCTGATGGGCTATCGGCCAGAATTATTAAGGCAGCATGGCCAATCCTCTGCAAGTTCATGTTACGGCTAGTCAATAATTGCCTCGAGTCAGCTCTCTTTCCTGATCCCTGGGAGGATGCAATTTTAGTGGTTCTCCTTAAAAATAAAGATAAGGACCCTCTAGCTCCAAAGAGTTACCGCCCGGTGAGCTTACTACCATTTCTGGGCAAGATCCTTGAAGAGGTCATTTGTGACCTTCTAGAGAGGGAAGTAGGATCCACCCTCAGTCCCCAACAGCATGGATTTAGGCCGGGCAAATCCACAACCACAGCGTTAAACGAAGTCAAAGAATGGACTCAGGAAAATGGCAGACACGTCCTAGGCAACTTTCTAGATATAAGCGGTGCGTTTGATAACGTCCGGTGGCACACGCTTATTGAAGACATGAGATCGATACAATGCAGTCAAACCATTCAAGGCATTACCATGAGTTACCTGACCGGAAGGACGGCTACATACAGAGTAGGCGGGTCATCGAAAACGGTGACATTGACGAGAGGATGCCCGCAAGGCTCAAAGTTTGGTCCAAGATTGTGGAACCTGACTATGGACCCCCTTTTCAAGTCCGAATACCCAGATGGCACGAAGATAATAGCCTACGCCAACGATATTGCCCTTCTTGTATCGGGTGACACCAGAAAGGAAGTAATAACCAAGTCAGAATTGGCCTTGAACAAGATCGTGGCTTGGGCGACCCGCAGAGGCCTGGAATTTTCCGTTATCTAGCTGAACCACAGCCAGGCTATCTAGCTGAACCACAGCCAGGTTTCCACAGCCCGGGGCCCCGGACAAACAGAGCCGGGACGCGTACCGGCCAGGAGGGAACATCCCGGGGCCCCACCGGGGCCGACCATTGTCGAGCGCCCGGCAGCGGGATAAGTCACGGCGACTGCCGTACCACTACGCGCCAGGTAATCCGTCACAATCAAGGAATTCCAGATTTTGTAAACTTGTAGAGGACCCTCTCCGCGACTTGGAGCGCGCCGATCCACTCGTTTTCACGGGGGTCTGCCTCGCCTCAGCGGGACAGACCGCCGTGTGCGGGCTGGGTTGGAGACCGCCCTGCCGAGACCCTAAAAACGAAATTACTATCTAGCGAAACCTCAGCCAAAGAGTCCGACTGTTGACCGCGCGGGCGTCCAAGGTATCTGCCCAGGCGGTACCCCGGACGCACGGGCGCTCTTCTCGACCCAGGCCGGGTAATCGATTGGCGGCGTCCGCGTCTACGGCGATTATCTATTATCTAGCTGTGCCGAAACCGAGTATCCGGCTGCGGGACGCGGGCGCGACCGGTGACCACCAGTTGGTGTGCTGGCAGCGCGGGCGTCTTGCGGCCCGGTACTGGGTTGATATGGTCGGCCGGCGGCGTTACGGCGCCCCGGACCCCGAGCTCGCAATCCTCGTTCTCACGAACCGCCTTATGTCGTAAAAGTCTTCGGACTACGTATTGATGAAATGTTTAACCGACGATACGATGGTACTAGCACGCGAATAGCATAGTTCTAGAGACCTCCGGGTTCCCCATTACGATCGCTTAAGGCATCGTCTCAGGCGCCGCTATCATGAACCATCAATATCGTCGCTTGAAATGCATGCGGTTACCGGTTGCTTCAAACGTTGACGCTCTTAGGGCGGTGTAGAACCTAGGTTCCAGAATCTGAATTGCAGCCCGGGCGGACCGAGGTGCAGACGCTCGATGAATTAGAGAAAAACTTATCTTAAACGCAGCCTCCGAGGGGAGTTCAACCGCAAGATTGAATGCTGATCCCCGGACATACCGAGTACTCGCCGGGTAGCCCATTCCCGTTGTCGACGGCAGTTAGTGTGTGGCTAATATCCGGAAATCTCGACCAGGCCCAGCTGACTGAGTGTTGAAAAAGTACTCGACAGACCCCCGAAAAACCGTGGGAGTCAACAAAGCACGTGCACCGCGATACCGGGCCCCGGTCGCTGGCTTTCCACTTGTACGGCTTGCATAAATCGGTTAAAAGCATCGCGCTCTCTTTGAGGAGTGACGGATAGTTTACAGTGCCCTCTGAGGAGATACGAATTATTCAGTGGCCTCAATTGCAGTTGAGGGCTCGACATTACGGTGGCCATCAGGGCGGGCGAAACCGATGCCCGGACGCGCTGTTGTGCTTCGGCCGGGCACACCAGGCCGTCGTCTGCAGTGGTACGGAGGCCCTCATGTCCTCACAATATTGAATTTATTCGTTGAAGCCCCGGGACTAATCGGCCTAACGTCGAGCGACCATGCGGGAATTTGTTTCCACGTAGTGCAGAACAGCGTGCGACCGGCTGACAGTGCGGGTCCTTTTGTAAAATACGATTGGAGCAAGACGAAATGGTCCGAATTCAGTAAGACCTTAAGAGAACAGATCGAAAAGAGATCGACGAATCTGGGAAGCCCGGACGTCGATGCTAGCGCGTCCGCACTCACAGATGCGTTAACGGCATCCTGTGAGTCTTGCATGAACAAAGCGAGAACAAGACGGCTCACGCCCCCTCCCTGGTGGGACTTAAGCCTGGACAGAGAACTGAGTGCTCTGAGACGATGGAAAACGAGACTGAGAAATGCTAAAAACGCCTTTAGCAAGCGAGTGATCCGGAACTCATACGAGCACAAAAAGCAAAGGTTCAAAAAGAATTGCTTCAGAGCAAGGCGGGACGCCTAGCGGACATTCGTGTCCTAAACAGGAAACGAAAAACCCTGGGGCCCCGTCTACAAGTGGCTCAAGTCCGGAGGCGTAAAGCCGTCTCAGAATCTCCCATTGTCGATCCGTAGTGCTGATGGTACTTTCATTGACTCTCTTGAGGAGACCGGAGAGAGACTTTTGGAAATCCTGGTCCCGGGAGGCACGTCCGATGGTGAAAGTGAAACCCAGCAAGCTATCAGAGAGGAAACGGGCGTCAGAGTTGAATCCTTCGACCCCGAGACGGGTGAGAACGGACCCATAGATCTGTGCGACGTTGATGAGGTGAAGAGGGCCATCTGACGAATGGACCCCACGAAGGCCCCTGGGGCTGACGGGATCACGGCGAAAATCCTCCGCCAAGCATGGCCAGTCATCGCAGAACACGTAACTCACGTGTTCAACAATTGTCTCAGGACTAAAAAGTTTCCAAACGCCTGGAAGTTAGCGAGATTGGTTGTGATCCTTAAGTCAGCCGAAAAGGACGCTACAGAAGCGAAATCCTACAGGCCGATAAGTCTTAAATCCACGAAATTCCCAAATATTGTCCCCGTGAGTCGGTCTTCGAATTTTGATATTTTCACGACGGTCTGCTACCGTCTCAAAATTTTCACTCAGAGACCTCATGAGAGGGACAATGTCAACCCCGAAGACGGCATCGAAAATAATTGAATACCCCGCTTCAATCCACGAAATTCCCGAATATTGTCCCTGTGAGTCGGTTTTCAAAATGTTCGTTCAGAGACCTCTAACGGGGGACAATGTCAACCCCGAAGACGGCGTCGAAAAAAAATGAATACCCCGCTTCAATCCACGAAATTCCCAAATATTGTCCCCGTGAGTCGGTCTAGCAGCGCTAGTGTCGAGAAATGTTTTTGCCCGAACTGCCGTCGTCACAGCGCTAGAATCGCTAGTCTATAAATATGGGTGCGCCGCAGCGGAGTGGCGTCATTTGCCATTCAGTTGTGTTGCCGTATCTTAGCCCTCGTGTCTTTTTCTCAGTACCGGTTTTTTTTTTTGTCAGTGTAAATTAACATTTGTGTCATCACCTCCAGTTGAACGAACATCATTTTCTTGCGTGAGTATTATTACGTGCCGACTGAAAGACTCCAATGAGTACGTCGTTCGCAGGTAGTGGATATCTCATTATATTGTCGACATTTTTATTTTAACATTTCTTTCCGACGTCGTAGTAAGACCCACCCGGGCAGACTTACGCGGCTAGTAGAGAAATATTAAGGGGCTTAAGGTGAACTCGGCGAACGGTTTGTAAGGCGACCAATGGTGTAATAGTTGGAGTATTCCGGCATTTCATCAGCCGTCTCACTCGTCGCATTCCATGTGTTTGTCAGACTGTTTGTCGAGTTTTCCAAAAATTAAAAATAAAAAATAAAAAACTATAGTAATCACCGACAATGAATAATGAGGTATCTGTGATCGCGTGGATGAAATCTGTACAACGAAAGTTGGCTTGTTTCGGTCGGAAGTCTTCACTCAGCGTGATTGCAATTTTTTACTGCTTTTATTACATCGTTAAGTTTTTTTTTTAGACACTAAGATTAGATACATAGGTACCCGAAAACTCTCCATCGACCGTTGCCCATTGCGATAATTTTTAATTTCATTTTACAAGTTTTTTCGATCGGCCACCAGAGGACGTATTCACGAATTTTTTTTTCTTAAACGCTCACGGGCGCGTGTATCCGGTGCCAAATTATTATTTTTTTTTTTAAAATATATTTTCCAAACGTTGGTAGTTCAGGGAATTTCATTCCGTCCGCCACCACCGGTGTTCTCGAGAAATATTCGAAAATATTGTTGCCCGAACCGCCGCCGTCGTTGTTCGCAGCGCTAGAGTCGCGGTATATTGAGTACACTGTCCTATCATTTGTCTAATATAATTTTTCGTTACCGAACATCTCTCCCTTGCAATAATTTAATGTGCGACTGCCCCTTGATCGTTGTCCGTCTCCCCGGTGAGAAGTTTCAATCCCAGCCTCTGTTCATATGTATGGGTTTGCGCTCTCTGGCTCTTTGTTTCCAGGTTCTTTTTCTTGTTCCCACAATTTAGCGTATGTTTTTACTTTGCATTATAGATCATGTACAGAGCCAATGTTACCGATGCACTGAATTCAATTTCAATTGGTACTCTCTCCATTGGTCAGGCCGCAAGAGGCCATGGAGTCCCGGAGACCACGCTTAGGGAGCTGGTCCAGAAATTAAAAATTGTCCCCAAAAAAGTAAGTGTTTGTCTCTTTTGCAATACACGGGTTTATACTTGTGTTTCTATACATTTATAGACATCTAGAGGTTACGTAAAAATGCAGAACAACCCTGCTCTATCCAGGGCGATAGAGCTTGTACAAAAAAATGGTACAAGGTCAACAGTGCTTCACGAGTGTACGACGTGCCCAGAACCACACTGAAGAAGGCACTGAAAAACTTTGAAAACATCATAGGTAACAGTAAATTTTATTTTCTTCCGTATAAATTATTGAATTATTTTTGTTAAAAAGTTAGGGTCTCTTCCACCACCAACGTCCGTAGATAAAGGAATTGTTGTATAAGAGACTTTGGTGCCAGAGGCGACGAACGGAAGTCTTGGGGAAAAAGGTAACATCATTAAATTATTTAAAAATGAATAATTGTTTCAGTCATAAACTATAATCGTTTATTGATATTGATTTTTTTAGTTGTGTTCAAAGGCCGACGATGCGAGCCGGTGGTGGTTAAGCGGTTAGTGGAGATTCACCACCGCTCGTCTTATTATAAAAAGACGCCCATTAAGGGTATAATTATTTTTCAATTTAATTTTTTGCCTTTCCTGTGTAATAATGTATAGTGTGTAATGCAATATTTTACAGTCGAAAAAATAGTGGAAAATGTTATAATGAACACGAGTTTTCGGAAGAGTTAGTATACGAGTCTCCACCCGATGCAGCCGTGAACAGTCATACGCGGTTTTCTGATGAGGAATCGCCGTCGATGAACGTTGAAAACTGTAAGTTTTATCATCACTTATCTTCTTTAAGGTTACACCATGCTTTATTTAGGTACCCCGGTATTTGATATGGATTTAGTGAATAGGGACACCATATATACGCCCTCGCCGTCAGACGAATATACATTCGTGGATGAAGAACGTAAGTTTTAAGATATTTCAACAGAATAATTTTTTAGACACAATTAAAAAGTTAATTTTTGGACTTTCCTGTGTATTATGGTATAAAGTAATGAAATATTTTGCAGCTGAAAAACCGTTGGATGAATGCCATGATGATATGGCCGATGATGTGGCTGATGATGCTGTTTCATCGCCTGACCCTTATGCTATCACCGAGGACGAGCCGTGTATGTACCGTTTATACTCACCTAACGAGTTTATGATTTTTATTTAACGTTACCGTTTCAGAGTTAGACAACTGGAAGCAAATCCCGTCGTCATCAGTGAATATATGTGAGTGTTTATTATATTCCATAATTTTTTTTTTTTACATTTTATAATTACGTATTAATTTACAGCTATCAAACGGCCACTCAATGTGGATATGGTCTTTATACCGTCGCCACCACACCATCCCACGTCATTGTCACCGGTACCGAACGATCCGTGAGCGTCGCCAGTAGCAGGACCGTCATCGGCCTAAGACCCACCCCCATCAAATCACAACGTGAGGGACGTTGTGTACAGTTATCTTCCCGGTTCCAACGACGGTATGTTATATTTTGTAGTTTTTTTTTTTTGCATCTTTTTCTAAGGTTGTGCATCTCATTTCAGCCATGATTGCCGAAAGAAGGACATCGTTGTTGGATCGGTCGCCGTCGTCGGAGATGAGTGTTATTGTAATCTGGTGTGTTGTGTTTTTTTATATTAATATCAATATTTTTCAACAGTAACGAGCTTATTAAGGGTGGACAAACCAGAGTCACGGGACTCGTCGATCTTCCGCAGTGAGTATTTTTGTTATAACCATGGGTGCGTGGGGTTCTGTGTTATTAATACTAGTTTTTTTCCATAGGTTCATCTCCATTGCCGACCAGGAGAACTAGGCTAAACGTCGCGGAAAAAGAAAACAGTTTGATTACACAACGCGTAAGTGACCTTTGCACAACATACCTTCCCACCTAGCAATAAACTTATGGTATCTTTTTTTGCAGCTGATAAAATACTGTCCATTTTGTGCATACAAAACAGATGACAACAAAATGACACGGCACATTGGGATCAAGCATAGGCAACACCTGAGACGATCGGTCAAAGAGAGCCTGAATGGCATGGGCCAAATCTTTGGTCGGGAGTCCAGGCGCTCCGTGTCACTGGTCCCAATGGCCGTGATCAAGGATCAAGTTGGTCCTTATTGGGAAGATGTCAGTTATAGGCGGATAACATTCAAGTAATTATAGTTTATATTGAAACCGATAATAATTGTCTTTAACTGTGTTTCATTTCAACATTTTAGATTGTGTGTAATGGGAAGGCTGAAGGTCTACGGTGGGGTCGTGGGACCTCCCAGAGTCCCCGACCATCCCTAACCCATTTCAAAAGTATATAAAAGATGAGCCGACAAACGAGACACCTGTAAGGCCCGTCAAACACGTCCAGGATGTCCACATGTCCAGAAATACGGAGGATCAAACTCCAGCTGAATCTTCTCCTGAAACTCCGTCCGAAACTCTTGTGGTGGCAAAATCACCGTAAGTTGATGACGGTTAACATTAAAAATTGTATGTCAATTAAAGATGTATTAAATCTGGTTTGTTTAGTTGCAAACAAGTAAGGAAGCGGTTGGTGGACCGTGGCTTCCAAGAGCAGCTGCCACCGTCCCACCCATTACTCATGCTCCACCGCAAAAACCTCGAGCTGAGCCACGGGACGGACTCGCCAGCTGTGAAGAATTACGTCGCCAACGTGGCACGTGTTCTTTACTTCGTGCACTCGTGGCTCAGCCATCGGGAATCCGCCCCCCGCCATTGGTCGGACATGCTGAGTTGCTCGGAACAGCCGTACGCCGAGTTCTTGGAAGAGTAAGTTCCAGCTGCAAGCCGATTTCTATCTCAACTAAACTATATTATTTGTAACTTAACAGGCGTGAAGCAGTGGGACAAACCGTGACAACGTCTGTCAATTACTTGAAAAATGTAAACACTCTTATCACCAATGCCCTTAACATTTACCATTTGGAAGATAATGACTTCCCAAAGGCGTTTGACGGGTCCCCGAGTAAAAAGGTGATCGACGCGATGAGGCTGCTCCACAATAAATTGAAGCTGGTGTACTCCCGGAAGCTGAAGCAACAACCTGCCGAACACTTCCGTAGGAAGAACGCAGAGGCTTTCAGCGTGCCGGAGTACGTGCCTTGTGGACGGATTGATGGATGACATCCGGTCCACGCTGACTGGTTTCCTCCAGCAGCTGGAAGATTACTTTGGACCGGAGAGTTGTGTGCAGGTGCAGTCGAATAAGGATTCGACAACGGCCCGAAAACACGTAAGTAGCACGTAACACGTAACCAAATACGACACACATCTAAATCCAACATTTGAATTTTCAGCACAGCAAAATTTGGCGAAAAGCTACTTGTGGCCTGATGCTCAGCTTGTTGTGGCAGTCAAAGCACAGGAGTGGTGTGGCGGCGAACCTCACAATGGACGAGTGGGAGGCCCGGCTGACGGAAGGCAATGCCACCGTCGTCACCGTATCCAAACACAAAACCAGGGACAAACAACCGGTCTCCATTGTGATGGTAGAAGAAATGGCCAACCACATGCACCGGTAAGTAGTAAGCTTTACACGCACATTGACACGGTTGACCAGACGGCAATGTTTGAAACCGAAACAATGCAAAAGTGAGTGACCGTATGTTTTAAATCTAATGTTTTTTTTTATATTTTTA
>NW_021770540.1:879049-881983 GCF_005508785.2 Acyrthosiphon pisum
GATAGATAAAATGACTTTATCATCGGCATAATCAGCTACGATAGTTTGTCGCATGGTGGGTTGGTCGGCTACATAAATGTTAAAGAGAAAGGGGGAGAGTATTCCACCTTGTAAAACACCAGCTTTGATTGATGCGATTCCGGACGTCGAAGAGTTATATTGGACTTGAAAGTGTCTATCAGTTAGATAAGATTTAATTACTAGAAATAATGACGAGGGGAGAAATTTTTTAAGTTTTAATTGCAAGCCTTCGTGCCAAACCCGGTCGAAGGCTTGGGCAACGTCAAGAAAAACACAAGAGCAATAAAGTTTTTTTTCCAGAGACGCAGAAATAACATCGACAACACGATGAACTTGATGTATCGTACTATGTGCGTTGCGGAACCCAAACTGCGTATTTGGAAGAATGTTGTTACTGATAATATGCGGTAATAAGCGTTTTAAGATAAGCCTTTCTAAAATTTTTGATAGGAAGAGCAAGAGGCTTATTGGTCTGTAAGATGATGGAGTATCAAGTGGCTTATCAGACTTAGGGAAAAGAATAATTTTTGAGAACTTCCATAAAATCGGAAAATATGACAGTCTGAGTATGGCATTAAATATATATGTTATAAGAACTATAGCTTTTTTGGGGAGGCACCTAGCTACTTCAGCCGTTATTAGATAGAAGCCGGGTGATTTTTTTAGTGTGTATTTTTGGATGGTTTGTTTAACTTCATTTGGGGTGAAGTGTTTTTCAGGCCGACTGATTGGAGATGGAAGGCTTAAATAGGTGTTTACCTCAGCTATGTGATTGGGTGTATGTATATCATGATGTGGTTGAAACGTCTCGTGAAGATGATCTTTAAAGACTTCTGCCTTATCAATCAGAGAAGTCAGAGAAGGCAAATGAAGTATCGGGTTTCTTTAGAGGGATTGAGAGAGATTTATATAGAAGTAATTTTTTGGTTTCTCTCCATAAGCTTCCATCTGAAGAGGAGAGTGTGGTCAGTTTTCGTTCGTACATGTCGGATTTGTTTTTAGCCAAGCATTTTTTTAGTGCATTTGCTAATTTATTATAGGCGCTTTTATGCGTGGGTAGTCGTGAGATTTGATAACGAGCCCTTGCTCTGCGTTTTTCAACTATTAGTGAGCGTACCTGTTCAGAGAGAAAAGGGCAATAATGTAACGAGTTTTTGGTGGTGTTTGAGGTGTTTGATATAGAAGCCGCTGATTAGATGAGCGTTGTTAAGTTGTTGATTGCGTCGTCAATTTCATGATTTTAAACTTATTTTTAGGTTAATTTTTTCGGCTATATATTATGAAATTGAGGCGGTTAGTTGATGCCGTAAAAAGCTTAGGTCTGTCAGTTCGTATTTGTGGAGTGGCATCGATATTGAGAATAACGGATGAGTGGTCAGAGTTAAGATCCAGAGTAAAATTTTAACAAATTTTTATTTCTTTTATTTTTATTTCAGCTTCCATGAAGTCTTCGGCCGTGAGGCCTATGTCAATATGACTGAGGATTGCTTCAGAGAGAAGCTTGACGACTCTGACGCAATCAACAAATATCCGCGCGCTGTCGTTACGGATTCTTTTGTAAACGTTGTCCGCGCGAGGTACGACGATGACGTGACCGACGATCGGTGTGCGATCCTTCTCAATAACGCAAAAGAATTGTATTCTAGTGACAATATAAACCACCAGGCTATTGTGCAAATCGCCAAAGACAAGCGCATTTCATATTTCCTTAGACAAAATAAGGAAAAAATGATTTCACTTGTTTTGAAGCGCTTCAAAAAGTGATATGACGTAGAAACGTCAGTGGATTAGGCCTCTTGGGGAAACCACTTAAAAAAAAACGCGCTTTAGCTGATACCCCTTGGGTAGTGTGGAAATTCAGCTAGTACCAGGGCATTGCGGCTTTAAGTAAAAAATTATTTGCCACATCATTGCAACGAAGATTAGAAAAAAAGGAGGAGACCGTTGGACGAGTGAACATTTCTCAACTAACCTACGGGGTTGACATCAGGTGGACACCAAAAACCAGATTCTGTCGTCAGATGTCCGGTAATCGATTGTTGAGAAATATTACATTCCTCGGTGACGACGCCCGGCTACCCGGTGACTGTCGCTTGACCGCGGTTCGTCTCCCCAGAATACGCCGTACTGCTATGCACCGACATACGCGTGTATCCGGTGCCAAATCGTAATTTTGAAAAGCTTTTTTCCGACAGTTGGAGTCCGGGGAAAGTCAACCCCGATGACGCAGTGGTGAAAAAATAAATATCTCCCTTCAATCTGTGAATTCCCCAAAATTGTCCCCGACAGTAGGTCATGAGAAAATATTCATAGGCTACTGTCTCGTCGGACTGTCCAGAATATTCAGGGTTAGGACCCTCTGAAACCGAAGAGTTACAGACCTGTTAGCCTGCTACCAGTCCTTGGAAAAATTTTAGAGGACGTAATATGTACCCTCCTGGAGCAGGACTCTGGCCACAAGCTTAGCCAGAATCAGCACGGTTTTCGCCCAGGTAAGAGCACGAATACGGCTCTCGCTGTAGTCAGAAATTGGTCACGAGAAAATGGCAGACATGTACTAGGCTCCTTTCTTGACATAAGTGGTGCCTTCGATAACGTTAGGTGGCCTATCTTAGCCGAGGACATGTGTTCCTTAGGTTGCAGCCAAAAGCTTATAGCGCTGGCCATCGATTATCTTAGGGGCAGAACGGCCTCATACAGAATTGGTAGCAAGTGCCGCACGATAAATTTAACAAGAGGATGTCCCCAGGGCTCGAAGTTCGGACCCAGACTGTGGAATCTATGCATCGATCCACTCCTGAGAAGTATAATGCCTGCAGAGGTCCTCACCGTGGCGTACGCGGATGACATTGCGATCCTGGTGGCAGGCAATACGCGCAAGGAAGTCATTCGAAGAACAGAAGATGCACTTCA
>NW_021770540.1:882083-883188 GCF_005508785.2 Acyrthosiphon pisum
GTGCCGTCGTAACTTTAATAAACGTGTTGACTACTAACATCCCCGACCGTTCCTGACACCTACAACTTTATCCTCACCAGCTCGGATAAGTTAACAGCTGATGCCTTCAGGTCAATTGGTGATGAACTGACCATCAAAGAACAAGGTCCGAGGAAGCCGAGGGTAAAACTGAAGGGCATTCCCAGTGATTACACGGATGATTTTATCGCAGAAACAATAATAAAACAGAACCAGGATATAATGGTTAACTGTACTAAGGAAGATATACGGCCACTGTTTAAGTGTGGCAGGAGGAAGGACTTCAATAACGACTGGGTCGTTGAGGTCTCCCCGAAGGCATACAACTGCCTAAATGGCAAAAGGGTATTTGTGGGCATGGTCTCGTCATTCCCAAGACCACACATAATGGCTCCCTACTGCAGGAGGTGCCTGATGACGGACCATAGGACCATTGACTGTAAAGCTGAATCCGTCACATGCTTTCACTGTGCCAACCAGGGTCACAACAAGAAAGACTGCCCAAAAAGGAAGGATAAACCATGCTGCGGTCATTGCAAAGGCTCACATGTAACGCTATCAAAAGACTGTGACGTATGGGCATCCAAGATAAGGACCATACAACTAAGAACAAGCTATGAATGATAAAAATGAAAACAAGTTGAAGATACGTGAGTTGAGGATAGTGCAGCTCAACATGGCTAGGTCGAGAGCAGTCTCCGACGAGCTACTCCACCATTGTATTAAGAACAAAATAGATGTGGCCTTGGTTCAGGAGCCATATACACTTGGAGGTTCGCTCCATGGTCTTGAACATAAAGGTACCCGTACGGTTAAAAGCAAAGTGAATGAACACTATGGTATATGGGCTGCCATTGTGGTTTTCAACAGCCAACTGGATATAATATCCAAACCACAATTGACCACAGAACACACAGTCGTCCTAGGCGTGGCTTACCCCGGTCAGGAACCAATTGACCTTGTATCAAGCTATTTTCATTTCCGGAAACCTAAAAGGGACTTCACAAATGAAATATTACGAATCCATACTTCTCTCCAAGAAAGGTCAATTCTGAGTATAGACGTAGACGCTTTTTCGACCAAATGG
>NW_021770540.1:883288-890490 GCF_005508785.2 Acyrthosiphon pisum
GATCGCAATGACTTGGGCCAACGAACGTTGTCGCGGTCGGTATTTCAGCGACGCTAAAATACCGTCGCTACGTCTTTCTTGTCACCCGCACGACGCGCTACAGTCGGACGGTAGGTGGTGGGGACCCGGACGCCGACAACGACGCCCGACCCCGCCGCCGGCCGAGCCGGATGTCTTGTCCCGAACGCGCGATCGCGAACTACGATACGTTCTTTGTAAAGAGTAATTAATAAAAGTAATTAATAAACTCATTTTCGTAACCTAAACCCAGTGTTGTTTTGTTGTCACCTGCTTTCCTTTACCACGTCCAGACCACCGTGTCAACGTGGTCTCACCTTCTCAAGAGATAAATCGGTAATGGTGCCGTTAAAAGGAGACCTTGTCCTTGGATTTACCGCTAAAATGGGTGAACACCGCATCAGGTCAGTCGGCACGACTAAATACCTGGGACTGCACATGGATGTTGGGTTCACGTTCGATACCCATGCACAACAACTGCTGTCCTCCAGCACGGATATGTTTTCGAGACTAAAGGGTGTCAGAAAATCAAAGTGGGGCGTATCTTCCACGTTGGCTCTCATCATATACAAGGCGGTTTATATACCACGGATAACCTACGGTGCCAGCTTCTGGTATCCTACTGTAGGCACGAAATTAAAGAGCAAACTGGAGAGTGCCCAAAGACAGACCCTGCTAGCGGTGACAGGGGCCTATAGCACTACATCGACCAGGGCCTTACAGGTTATAGCTGGCGTACCACCGATACAACTCCAGATCGATTTAAGAGTTAACATTGAAAAAGGCATGCCCCGTCAGGAGGCCGAGGACAAGTGCCTGGTAGAGTGACAGAGACTATGGACGACTACTAACAAAGGAAGATGGACCTATACCTTCCTTCCGGACGTGAGGACGAGAATTGTAACACCTTTATCATTCGACCATTACTATTCGCAGATAATTTCGGGACATGGTGACTTCAATTACAAATTAAATGGATTCAATCTCGCAGAAGACCCGTCATACAGATGCGGGCATCAGGAGGACTCGGCGCAACACCTACTCGAGGACTGTCTAGTAGTCGAAGATCGCAGACGAACACTCAGAGCTACAATGGAGAGCCTGGGACATACCTGGCCATACGACAATTCAGTATATACTCAAGATAGAAGAGCCTGGGAGGCTCTCGGAACATTTGCTAGAACAACTCTCACCGAGAAGGAGAAGGAAAGGGCAGTACGAGGGAGGATCCTGCTCCAAGACTAGGAAGAACTCCTACTTCGCGCAGGGCCCGGCTTGCTGGGATGGGCTTAACGACCCCACGCCGCCTGAGTTAACTCACCGACCGGGGGTGGGGATGGGACCAGGGTCATTCCGGCCTCCATCCAAAAACCCGTACAGCGGGACCGGGGAGCCCCACTGCCGCAAGGTTAGTGCCCCGGTGCTGAGGCCCAACAACATCTGGGCCTCTGGAGCAGGACTCGCTGGGGTTGTGGTTCCGTTAGAAACGACCACTAGCCTAAAGCTAAGTCGGAGGTGGATAATAGCAACATTGTCCCTATTCCCTCAGTGTCCACTTTACAGTGGAGCCTGTAAGACGTGTGTTGATACAGTTAGTCGAGCTCCGAGGGGCGCCCTCTAGCGGTTTTCTACGGCACATGCGCTAAGTCGGTGAGTTCTCAAAAATTTTTTGTGTTTCCAGTTCGAGCCAGTGTATAAAAAGTTCGCGAACAGACCGGTGCCGGTTTTGAGTCGGTCTCTCAAAAACCCCCTCTGTGGGGACCGTTTTTGTGTCCGCCCATAAGGTTAACACGGCCGCCCTCTGGTAACAGCTGGTATTTGCCGAGCGATTTTTGTATTATCGTCAGACACGAGACCAGGCGGCAAGAGCCTGATGACGTGAGTTCGGACATTACATAATCGTCTATTTCTGTGTATCATAGCCCCCACTTAGTGGCCGCTATAGGTAGTATACCACCCCCTCCACTTTTCTTTGCGCAGCCATATCTCCGTAAGCTTTACACGGATCAACCCGGGACCAAGGGGGAACCCAGTTTCTTGGGGTACCGCGTGTATACCCGTTATCGGGAACAAAGCCCCACCCCCCCCTGTTTTGAGTTAAGTATAACTCGGCAGGAAATAGTGGTAGAGTCGTAGGGGCAACGCCAACCTATCCGCCAGGGATAGGACCACAATTTTCCACATTAGGGAACGGGAACCCCCACCCCCCTTTTTGGTTTTTAATTTTTTGAACGGAAATCGTTCAGAGAGAGTATCAGCACCCATATCCCCAAGGGGAAACTCGGGGTTATGAATTCCCCCCCACTGCAGGGGTGACAGAGCAAGATAGTATGGACGAGGAGGACGGACCTACCACGTCACAGGCAGGAACCCTGCAGAGATCTCCCCCTTCTCTAGGAGGATCGCCGAGTTACAAAAAGACTAAGAGCACACCTGCCCCGGCGCCGACAGCCAGACTAGCCTTGAAATGGCTGAGACACACATTGGACCTGTCGTCAACGAGGAAAACTGCCATGGCGGTGGAGACACAGAGAAACCTCTTTGGGAAACTGGAGGAGTTAGACACGGCGGTCACCGACCTCGTCATAGAAAACTTGCAATTGCGAAGTCAGTTGGAAGAGGCGAGAAGGTCAGCTGAAATATGTGTTGGGGCAGCCGCATCGCAATTCGGCACTGAGCTACGGCTAAGGGAAGCGGCGCACGAACAAACCCTAGAGGCGGTGGATGCGAGATACGCCGAAAAGGAGGCAGTAAAATCCATGGAGGCAGACAGACCCACAGGGGCGATGACTGCAGCACAAGTGCCAATGGAACCGAGGGCAGAGAATGCGGAACCCACATTTGCAACAGTAACCAGAAGGAGGGCTAACAGAAATGAAGGTAGACAAGTGGATCGCTCGAGGTCCCGTGCTACCGCGAGGAACAGAAAGTTAAAGGAAAACCGCCAGGCGGAACACATGCCACCTTTTGTATTGAACGTGGGACAGGATAAGACGGCAGGCGAGATTCGGGGACTAATCTGGTCACAGGCGTTGGCGAAAAAAGTTATACCGAGGTGCCAGACCATAACGACTAAGGCAGGGAAGACGATCCTTAAACCTGAGGACAAAGAAACACATGATATGTTGAAACATCTATCTAAGGTGTCATCCCTTCTGAAAGAGGACAGCCTCCGCTGGCAATCCGTGGAGTTGGCTCGGACATGGAGTTTTCCGAAAAGACCCAGGGTTTTATTCTGGCGCAAAATCCTGAGCTGGGGATCGACGAATCCCAGGGACAGGAGCACGATTAACTGGATTGTGGAGGTCAATCTCAAATATTATGGAAAATTCGAGGAAACCACCCTGTACCTGGGCTTCATGAGGTGCCGAGTAAGTGTTTATGAGGAAGTGACACAATGCCACATATGCCTGCGGTACGGGCATCCAGCGGCCAAATGCCAAGAAAATTAGTGCATCTGTGCAAATTGCAGTCGAAGGGACACAAATCGTCTGAGTGTCCAGCATTGGAGGGTGACCCAAAGTGTGTTAATTGTAGGGGCAAGAACAGTTCCAGGGAGAAAAGCTGTTCAGCGAGAACTACTTACCTTTTAAGCCAAGTCAGGAGGACTGATTACGGGATCTCGCAATGAGCACCCCCTCCGTCAAATGCAGCTGAACATGGGCAGAGCCTCGGCGGTCAGCGACCAGCTTCTGGATTATTGCCAGAGAACGGCCACCGGCATAGCCCTGGTCCAGGAGCCGTATACGCATAGAGGAAAATTAGCTGAGTTCGAGACAGCACCTATCAGAACTTTCCTCTCCAAAGGTACGCGCCGAAGAGGAGGCCCAAAATACGTCGATCATGGGGCGGCGATCATCGTCTTCAACCCCGACCTAGTGGTGGTGGCCAGAGACGTGGGCACCATTGAAAACTTCGTGTCTGTGGACCTAGACTGTGGTACCGAGGGCACAACCACCCTGATAAGTGGGTACTTTAAGTACAGGACACCCACCGCTGTCCATGTGACCGAGCTAGGTAACCTGTACCAGTCAGCCAGCGCGGACGTCCTGATAGCGCTTGATGCAAACGCCTTCTCTACTAGATGGTTCAGCAGGATTAACGACAGGCGTGGTGAGGCCCTCACAACGTGGCTGGACACACATGGCTTAAGCACAGCAAACAGACGCAGTCATCACACCACCTTTAACGGTCCACGAGGGCGTACGAACATAGATGTCACGGTCTGTGGGGGCCGAACCCTTGAGAGACTCAAGGACTGGGAGGTGATACCAGGGGTCACGTCAAGCGACCACCAAGCCATTGTTTATAGTATTGAGGTACAAACGATGGCATTTGTGCATCGGCCGAGCCGGTTCAACCTCGAAGACAAGAACATCGGAACCTTCATACTCGATTTCCAGGCAAGAACCATGAGGAGAACTGAGACCACGGACCTGGAGAAATTGGCCCAGGAGGTGCTCGAGGACGTTACAGGAGCGGCTGGCTGAGGCGCATGCCCCCCGCAGGTCAGTAAGGAGGAGAGTACGCCCACCGTGGTGGTCACCAGACCTGACCAAGGTAAGGAGAGAAGTACGCGCGGTGGCTAGAAAGATCAGTGTCCACGGGGACAGAGCTGAATTTAATGCGAAAAGGAACGCCTATACGGCACTTCTGCGGAAGAATAAAGTTATGACGTGGAGAAGCTTCTGTACCCTGGAAGGGAAGCAACCATGGGGCAAGCTTTACCGATGGATGAGAAATGGTGGCAGGCCTCCACCCGCAATCGTCCTCATGAAACTCCCGAATGGGACATTGTGTCGGGATATTGATGAATCGGTGGACTTTCTACTAAGCGAGCTAATCCCAAATGACCCCCAGCAGCAAACTGAAAGACGTCCGACGCCGGGAACAGGCCACTTGGACCCGATCACCGAACCCGAACTAAGGAGCATGGCATGGTCAATAGCGCCGAACAGAGCCCCAGGAAATGATGGAGTAACGGGCAAAATGATAAGGGTTTTGTGGCCGCATCTCGCACCGAGAATGACGGAAATTGTAAATAGATGTCTGAGAGCGGCACAATTTCCCAACAGCTGGAAAGAAGCGCAGGTGGTACCCATCATGAAGGGCAAAGACAGAGACGCAAGGCTACCGAAGTCATACAGGCCGGTAAGCTTGTTGCCGGTTCTAGGGAAGATCACAGAAAAAGCGATAAACTTGAGGCTGAGGGAGCAGATTGTTAATAACCTGACAGGCAAACAATTCGGGTTCACCCAGGGCAAGTCGACGATAGATGCGATACTGAACATGCTGACCTGGAGTGACCTCAGACCGGAACCACACGTGATCTCAGTGTTCCTCGACATATCAGGAGCATTCGATAACCTGGAGTGGCAGGCTCTCCAACGAGATCTGGCTAGCCTGGGTGTTGGACCACACCTAAGGGCCCTTATCGCGGACTACCTCAGCGGACGCACGGCAACCATGTGTATTGGTGGGGTCTCGAAGACCGTCCGGGTCACGAAGGGTTGCCCGCAAGGCTCCATCCTCGGACCTGCTCTATGGAACGTCACCATGGAGGCACTCCTGAGAACAGCATTCCCTGAGTTCGTCACGATTCAGGCATACGTGGACGATATTGCTATCTCCGTAGCCGCCAACAACAGACGCGTACTAATAGACCGAACGCAGGAAGCACTATTGCCGGTCCTAGCATGGGCAGCTGAGAGAGGCTTAAGATTCTCTGCCCAGAAATCAGTGGCCATGATTACGAAAGGCTCACTAACTCCCGGATTCACCCTAGCCTTTGGTGTCGATAGAATAGCCACAGTGGAGAAGGTGAAGTACTTAGGAATTCGGATTGACCAAAAAAGGGCGTACACCCACCATGTAGTCTCTGGAAATTTCAACGGATACGCTGTTCTCCCGCCTGAGGGGCACTCTCGGTGCCGATTGGGGTATTAAAAGAGAAAACCTCCTCATACTTTACCGAGGGGTATTTCTTCCAAAAGTGGCATATGGTGCGACGATATGGGCACACAGATTAGTATCTAAACAGATTATTAAGAAACTGGGGTCTATCCAAAGAAAACCCCTTTTAGGTATTACTGGGGCATACAATACTACATCGACGGACTCACTCCAGGTGCTGGCAGGTGTCCCACCTTTAGACTTGGAGATCCGATGGATTGCGACTAGGGCAGAGGTCAACGCGCTCCCACCCTGGCTTCAACAACAGACCCTGGAAAGGGCAAGAGGGGTTTTGCTCGAAGAGTGGCAAAGAAGGTGGGCTGCCACTAAGAACGGCAGGTGGACTTTTAAAATCTTCCCCGATGTAAAGGAGAGACTCCGATTACCACTTGCGCTAAGCCACGAGGTTATGCAGTTTCTGTCAGGCCATGGAAACTTTAGGGCTAAATTAGCGGGTTTTAACCTCCAGCCGTCGCCGTTATGTGCTTGCGGCACTGGAATGGAGGACGTGGAACATGTGCTGTTTAGCTGTCCGCTACACAATGAACATAGGGCGCACCTTGAGCTGGCTGTGCACAGTTCTGGACATCTGTGGCCCTGCGAACCTAAGATACTGGTCACTTCTTCCAGACTGTATGCCACACTGGTAAGATTTGCCAAAATTGCTGCAAATATGGAACGCCCGGCGTAGGGGCAAAGCAGGACGGGCAAGACACTCTGCGTGCCAGAGTGCCAAACCCCGCATGTGTTCTGGACGAGTGTCGAGGAGAGAGAAAGCAGAAGCGGTTCACATGCGGGGCCGTCCTGAGGGGACACTCGTGCGTCGGGGACGCGGGCGGCGCCAACACGGACAACAGAGTTTCGCGGACAACCGGAGGCGCCGCGGTGGCTGAAAGCTTAGGCGAGTAGGCCACACCTACATCGGGCCCTGTGTCTGGGGCCACGGAAGAATACAGACACAGTGTACCCCGCTTGTCGTACGAGGCGACTAAAGGGGTGGGGTTGCGACCTACGCACCGCGGGCGAGCGCCCGCGGTAAAGGCCCACCAAGAGCCTGCTGAGCCAGCGAATCCTGGGAGATCGGGCTTGCCTTGTCGAACATCTTACCGATGATGACCTACCTAACGGTGGTGAGGTCGGTGCCACGGGAAGGGGGGGAGCCCCACTGCCCCGAGTTATGCCCGGGTCAGTGCCCCTCCACTCTGGGCGCGTGTCGGCTTGCCGGCGGGCGC
>NW_021770540.1:890876-894382 GCF_005508785.2 Acyrthosiphon pisum
TCCCTATTCCCTCGGGGTCGACGAAGGCCCGCCTTGCCGTGGCGACCCCGCCCGACCGGACAAGACCGTCCGGCGTAAAGAGGCCTTCAACGCACGGACTTCCGGAGGTTGGCAACTCCGGTCGTAGGAGCCACGCACAGACACGATCAGACCTTGACCAGGCAGGATCAAACGGCACGCAACTCGCGGTCGAGCCCGCCGCGAGCCGGAGAGAGCATGGCTCTTGAAACACGAACCTGGCAGTAGGTCAAAAATGCAAGGAGATCACCTTACAAATCACAATATGAAAGTCCAGCACAGAAATATTGTTACCGCCTCAGTGGCTTCGGTAGCCACAGAAGTAGTTGGGTATGGTTCAAGTAGCCTGGCTGACCGCAACTTCATCAACCAAAGGCGAGCGATGTGGTGGTCCCACGAAATGACAACGGTTTCGCCGGATAATTGTGACAAACTATGTAAAAGGGCTCCATCAAGACACTGTCCTCCCCTCCGTCTTCGTGGTGGGAATGGAGACATATCTGACGACATTGAAAGTATTGACAACGACCAAGGCAATGGTCAAATCACAGATACCCCGACAACCAACGACCGAAAGAGGAAAGCTGGCGACTCTCCTCCAGGTCCGGTGCCGGAGAATATATCACTTGAATCCGGTGCTATAGACATGCACATCAAGGACTGCAAGATGTTCATGCAGGATATGGTAACGACTTGCAAAGTTGGGAAGAAGTGGATTCATGGCATCGAAGAATTCCTAGCCAAAATCCAGATGTCTAGCATGAATATTGCCCTCGAGGCTGCTGTCATCTCGGGGAAATATCAGGAAACTAAATTGGAAATAACAGAGGCTAACCAGAGACTGGAATCATGCGTAAACGCCATCAGTGGTAAACAGTCAAAAAGGTTATATGTGTCGGCCGTCAAGGCGTCGGCCAATCATCGGCAGGCGACGAAGACGACTATATGACTGTAGAAATCCCCTCACAGAAGCAAAAACGTCCTGTGAAAGACAGACTAGGGGAATTTCCAGCGATTAATGATCAGCCGACAAAAAAGGGCAAAAAACGCACAACTCGGGCTCCGAATAACGACTCGGCCAAGCTCAAGGCCGCGAAGCTAAGACCAGCTAGGCCGGCGTTCATAATAAACGGAAATGATAAAAGCGTAAAAATTGATGATATCTGGAATGTAGTGTGCAAGAAAATACCGAACCCCAAACTCGATGGCTCTCGCAGGACGGCAGAGGGTAATTTTATCCTTACCAGCTCGGACAAAGAAACTACCGAAGCCATCAGATCAATTACCGAAGGGCTTACTGTAACAGAACGGGGTCCAAGAAAGCCCAGATTGAGAATTAAAGGTGTCCCGACCGAGTACACGGCGGAGTTTATCGCCAGCACAATAATCAGCCAAAATGGCCAGACGCTCACAAACTGCACTTCGTCGGACATACGCCCACTTTTCAGGTGCGGCAGGAGAGATGATCATATTACAGACTGGGTGATTGAAGTTTCACCGAAGCTATTTAAACTTATAAATGGCAAAAGGACATACGTAGGGATGGTATCAACGTTTCCTAAGCCATTCACGGATGCCCCGCATTGTAGGCGGTGCTTACAAACGAACCACAAAACCACAGATTGCACTGCGAAACACAACACGTGCTTCCACTGCGCCGTTTCAGGGCAGAGCAAGAAAGAATGCCCAAATAGAACTGAGAAACCGACATGTTTGCATTGCCAAGGGTAGCACGCTACAATGGCAAAAAATTGTCCGAAGTGGGCGGCGACTGTTATAGCCCTTCAGCGGAAAACGGACTACGGCTCTCCTGACAATGAAGTACAAAGAACTTAAAATAGCCCAGCTTAATATGGCTAGGTCGAGAGCAGTCTCCGACGAGCTACTCCATCATTGCATTAAGAACAAAATAGACGTGGCCTTGGTTCAGGAGCCATATACACTTAGAGGTTCGCTCCATGGTCTTGAACATAAAGGTACCCGCACGGTTAAAAGCAAAGTGAATGAACACCATGGCATATGGGCTGCCATTGTGGTTCTCAACAGCCAACTGGATATAATATCCAAACCGCAACTGACCACAGAACACACAGTCGTCTTAGGCGTGGCTTACCCCGGTCAGGAACCAATTGACCTTGTATCAAGTTATTTTCAGTTCCGCAAACCTACAAGGGACTTTACAAATGAAATAATACGAATCCATACGTCTCTCCAAGAAAGGTCAATTCTGGGCATAGACGTAAACGCTTTTTCGACCAAATGGTACGACCACATAACAAATGAAAAGGGATTAATTGTCGAGAACATGATCAGGGAGCTTGGCCTGATCATTATCAATAAAGACGGGTACGATTATACATTCCAAGGCGCCAGGGGTCGAAGCAATGTTGACGTCACGTTTGCTTCCCCCGGCATTACGAACAATATCACAGACTGGCGAGTAGTTAAAGGTACCACTACGAGCGACCACCTGACCATCTCTTTTACAGTCTCGGACCAGGTTGTCGACTTACATACGCCCCCGAACATTAGGTATTTGGATCGAAAGATTAACAAACCAAATCTCATTAAAGCAGTCAATAATGCACTCACATCAACACATTTCAACGATACAATCAACGGGTCTGCGGAACACATCTCACACTGTCTAAAATTGGCTTGCGACCGTACCTTACCGAAGTCCTCATCAAACATAATACACCGCCCACCATGGTGGAACTCCGAGGTTACGTCTTCAAGACGCGAACTTAAACTGGCACATAGAAACATGCTCAGGAGTAGCACCCCTGAAGCAAGAGATGCATTTAAGGTTGCTAGAAATAGACACGTGAGCAACATACGGAAGGCAAAGAGAACAATATAGCAGAAGTTTGCCGATAACCCCATAGCGGGTAACAAATGGGGTAAGCTAACACAATGGCTAATAAAAGGGAAGAATGACAAACCAATTCCATCGGTCCTTAGGAAAAGCGACGGAACATACACGACCAGTAATAGCGACACAGTTGATTATATGTTGAGAGAATTGATTCCTTCATCAGATGAAGATCCTATAATGGGGCCGGTTAACTTGGTTGATGCTAATCCCCCTCAGATCTCGCTAGAAGAGCTTACCACAGTCGTAAAAAAGCAGAGGAATAGCGCCCCAGGAGCCGATGGGCTCTCAGCAAGAATAATCAAGGCGTCATGGCCAGCTATCAGCATGCATTTGCTGCGCCTAGTGAATAAATGCCTGAGATCCGCCATGTTCCCGGATCCATGGAAGGATGCAAAAATTGTCGTCCTCCTCAAAAACAGGGATAAGGATCCATTAACACCGAAGAGTTATCGCCCAGTAAGTCTTCTACCAGTTCTTGGTAAGATATTAGAGGAAGTAATATGCGATATTCTTGAGCGCGAGGTCGGCAACCTCCTGCGTACTGAACAACATGGTTTTAGACCTGGCAAGTCGACATCAACTGCACTAGACGAAGTAAAGGAGTGGACAA
>NW_021770540.1:894482-895492 GCF_005508785.2 Acyrthosiphon pisum
GGAGAAGCCCCCCACCTGCGCCCATTGTGGCGGACAACACAAGTCGTTGTCCACAAGCTGCCCAACCTGGACCAAGAGAGCAAGAGCCCTTCAAATGCGCACGCAGTATGATGTATAGGATTCAGCCAGCATCGATCCAGATCATTTGGTAGGAACATAATCCTAAATCAGCGCAGGGCCCGGCTTGCTGGGATGGGCTTGACGACCCCACGCCGCCTAAGTTAAATCACCGACCGGGGGTGGGGATGGGACCAGGGTCATTCCGGCCGCCATCCAAAAACCCGTACAGCGGGACCGGGGAGCCCCACTGCCGCAAGGTTAGTGCCCCGGTGCTGAGGCCCAACAACATCTGGGCCTCTGGAGCAGGACTCGCTGGGGCTGTGGTTTCCGCTAGTTATGACCACTAGCCTTTGGCTAAGTCAGAAAGTGGATAACCTGGATTCTGTCCCTATCTACTCGGGGTCGACGAAGGCCCGCCTTGTCGTGGCGACCCCGCCCGACCGGACAAGACCGTCCGGCGCTAAGAGGCCTTCAACGCACGGACTTCCGGAGGTTGGCAACTCCGGTCGTAGGAGCCACGCATAGACAAGATCAGACCTCGACCAGGCAGGATCAAATGGCACGCAACTCGCGGACGAGCCCGCCGCGAGCCGGAGAGAGCAGGGCTCTTGAAACGCGAACCTGGCAGTAGGTCAAAAATGCAAGGAGATCACCTTACAAATCACAATATGAAAGTCCAGCACAGAAATATTGTTACCGCCTCAGTGGCTTCGGTAGCCACAGAGGTAGTTGGGGTTGGTTCAAGTAGCCTGGCTGACCGCAACTTCATCAACCAAAGGCGAGCGATGTGGTGGTCCCACGAAATGACAACGGCTTCGCCGGATAATTGTGACAAACTATATAAAAGGGCTCCATCAAGACACTGTCCTCCCCTCCGTCTTCGTGGTGGGAATGGAGACATATCTGACGACATTGAAAGTATTGACAACGACCAAGGCAATGGTTAAATC
>NW_021770540.1:895542-938407 GCF_005508785.2 Acyrthosiphon pisum
CCTAACGGTGGTGAGGTCGGTGCCACGGGAAGGGGGGGAGCCCCACTGCCCCGAGTTATGCCCGGGTCAGTGCCCCTCCACTCTGGGCGCGTGTCGGCTTGCCGGCGGGCGCCCAGAGCCGGTTTGGTTTCGTGGTGGCTGTAGCGGGAGCTACTGTATGGTTGAAGCCAAGGCTGGTAGGCGAAGGTCTCCAGTGAACGGCTGTACCGTCACGGGGGTGCAGATCCCTTTGGCGTTGCAGTTTCTCCTGGGCACTCAGCTGGTCTACCGTTGTATAAAATCAGCGGAGGTTGCCCGTAACCATAAACGGGAAGTGACGGGATAGGTCACGACCTCACCAGAGGTGGCACACGGTGGCTCCAGACCTGTGCCGTCTGGTACGGTGCTTCGGCACCGGTGCTGGTGGTCCATAGACGACACGCTCGCGGCGCGGGCGCTTCGGCGCCCCCGCACGGGTGAACCTCTATGGCTCGTAACAAGTGCACAGCGCTTATACACGGTCCATAGTTGTAGCCGCAAGGCAGCAAACCAAGGATAATCATGTCCCTATTCCCTCGGGGTCGACGAAGGCCCGCCTTGCCGTGGCGACCCCGCCCGACCGGACAAGACCGTCCGGCGTAAAGAGGCCTTCAACGCACGGACTTCCGGAGGTTGGCAACTCCGGTCGTAGGAGCCACGCACAGACACGATCAGACCTTGACCAGGCAGGATCAAACGGCACGCAACTCGCGGTCGAGCCCGCCGCGAGCCGGAGAGAGCATGGCTCTTGAAACACGAACCTGGCAGTAGGTCAAAAATGCAAGGAGATCACCTTACAAATCACAATATGAAAGTCCAGCACAGAAATATTGTTACCGCCTCAGTGGCTTCGGTAGCCACAGAAGTAGTTGGGTATGGTTCAAGTAGCCTGGCTGACCGCAACTTCATCAACCAAAGGCGAGCGATGTGGTGGTCCCACGAAATGACAACGGTTTCGCCGGATAATTGTGACAAACTATGTAAAAGGGCTCCATCAAGACACTGTCCTCCCCTCCGTCTTCGTGGTGGGAATGGAGACATATCTGACGACATTGAAAGTATTGACAACGACCAAGGCAATGGTCGAAATCACAGATACCCCGACAACCAACGACCGAAAGAGGAAAGCTGGCGACTCTCCTCCAGGTCCGGTGCCGGAGAACATATCACTTGAATCCGCTGCTATAGACATGCACATCAAGGACTGCAAGATGTTCATGCAGGATATGGTAACGACTTGCAAAGTTGGGAAGAAGTGGATTCATGGCATCGAAGAATTCCTAGCCAAAATCCAGATGTCTAGCATGAATATTGCCCTCGAGGCTGCTGTCATCTCGGGGAAATATCAGGAAACTAAATTGGAAATAACAGAGGCTAACCAGAGACTGGAATCATGCGTAAACGCCATCAGTGGTAAACAGTCAAAAAGGTTATATGTGTCGGCCGTCAAGGGCGTCGGCCAATCATCGGCAGTTGATGAAGACGACTAATGATTGTAGAAATCCCCTCACAGAAGCAAAAACGTCCTGTGAAAGACAGACTAGGTGAATTTCCAGCGATAAATGATCAGCCGACAAAAAAGGGCAAAAAACGCACAACTCGGGCTCCGAATAACGACTCGGCCAAGCTGAAGGCCGCGAAGCTAAGACCAGCTAGGCCGGCGTTCATAATAAACGGAAATGATAAAAGCGTAAAAGTCGATGATATCTGAAATGTAGTGTGCAAGAAAATACCGAACCCCAAAATCGATGGCTGTCGCAGGACGGTAGAGGGTAACTTTGTCCTTACCAGCTCGGACAAAGAAACTACCGAAGCCATCAGATCAATTACCGAAGGGCTTACTGTAACAGAGCGAGGTCCAAGAAAACCAAGACTGAAAATTAAAGGTGTCCCGACCGAGTACACGGCGGAGTTCATCGCCAGTACATTAATCAGCCAAAATGGCCAGTCGCTCACAAACTGCACTTCGTCGGACATACGCCCACTTTTCAAGTGCGGCAGGAGAAGAGAACATATAACGGACTGGGTGATTGAAGTATCCCCGACGGTTTACAAAGGCCTCAACGGTAAAAGAACTTACTTGGGAATGATATCCACTTTCCCAAGTCCATACACTGTGGCACCCCATTGCAGGAGGTGTCTACAGATGGATCACAGCACCAAAGACTGTAAAGCGGATCAATCAAAGTGCTTTCATTGTGCGAAATCGGGTCACAACAGAAAGGACTGTCCTGAAAAGTCCGAAAAACCTATTTGTGCGCATTGCGAGGGGCAGCATGCCACAATGTCCAAGGATTGCAAGAAGTGGGCTGCGAAAGTCAGGTCCCTTCAGTCAAGAACGGACTACGGATTAAATAATGATGAGTCATAGATCTATCAAAATTGTCCAGCTGAATATGGCCAGATCCATGGCGGTCACAGATGAACTGCTCTATCACTGCTTGAAAAATAATATTGACATAGCTCTTATCCAAGAGCCATACACGCTTAGGGGTATGCTACACGGACTCAAGAGCAGAGCTACCCGTGTTGTCAAGAGCGTCACCAATGAATACCATGGCATCTGGGCTGCCATTATAGTATTCAACAGTCAACTGGACATCATTGCCAAGCCACAACTGTCAACTGAGCACACGGTCGTCCTGGGAGTGGCTTACCCAGGCCAAAAGCCAATTGATTTAGTATCTAGCTATTTTCAATACCGCCGACCAACTGAATCTTTCACCGCGGAAATAGCAGGGATCTACCCATCTCTATCCGATAGACTCATCATTGATGTTAACGCTTTTTCGCCCAAGTGGCATGACCATAGACGTAACGACAAGGGACGGCTAGTGGAAAACATGATTAATGACCTTGGTATGGTAATTATAAACAAGCCCGGACAGGAATACACTTTTCAAGGTTCAAGAGGTCGTAGCAACGTGGATGTAACTCTCGCCTCCCCAAGTATATAATGCAAGATCGTGGATTGGTGCACTACAAGAGGGACCACTACCAGTGACCACCTGGCCATCTCATACGCAATAAATGATCAAGTAGAGAACCTAGCTGTCGTTCCAAGAATCCGCTTCATTGATCACAAAATAGACAAACACAAGTTCTGTGAGGCAGTCACAGCTGCGCTTGACTCTCAGACATGCGATGGTACCATAAACGGGTCTGCATCATACATATCAGATTGCCTAACATTGGCTTGCGAAAAGATGCTGCCGAAAGTCTCTGTGAACAAGGCCATCCTCCCGCCATGGTGGAATCCGGACGTATCTAAATCTAGACGCGCTCTTAAGTCCGCCCACAGATCCTGGCTAAGAGAAGGCACAGATGAATCCAGGGAAGTATTCAAAAAGGCGAGGAACTCGCATGTGAGCGTCATCCGAAAAGCCAAAAAGATGGTATGGCAGAGGTTTGCTGAGGATCCTGCACTAACTAGTAACATATGGGGCAAACCTACCAAGTGGATAGTGAAGGGCAAGAAGGAAAATCCCATTCCCTCAGTTCTACGTAAGCGAGATGGCTCATACACCGCGGACATAGATGAAACGGTAAGCTATATGTTGGATGAGCTTATCCCAACATCAGCTCAGGACATCGGAATCGCACCCACAACATGCAACGACCACATACCCAACATGATCTCGGCAGATGATCTTACGATCATAGTGAAAAAACAGAAGAACAGCGCCCCAGGATCGGACGGGCTATCGGCCAAGATTATTAAGGCAGCATGGCCAGCCCTCTGCAGACACATGCTAAGGTTAGTAAATAACTGCATTAGGTCAGCACAATTTCCTGATCCATGGAAGGACGCAAGTTTGGTGGTTCTCCTCAAGCACAAGGACAAGGACCCGCTGGTTCCAAAGAGCTACCGCCCGGTGAGCCTACTGCCAGTCCTGGGCAAGATGCTTGAGGAAGTTATTTGCGACCTTCTAGAGAGGGAAGTAGGAACTAAGTTAAGTCCCCAACAACATGGATTTAGGCCGGGTAAATCCACAACTACAGCTCTAAATGAAGTCAAAACGTGGACTCAGGAAAACGGAAAACATGTCTTAGGCAATTTTCTCGATATTAGCGGCGCATTTGATAACGTCCGGTGGCATACACTGATCGAGGACATGCTATCTATACAATGTAGCCAAACCATTCAGTGCATAACAACGAGCTACCTGACCAAGAGGACAGCAACTTACAGAGTAGGCGGGTCAACGAAGACGGTAACACTGACCAGAGGATGTCCGCAAGGATCCAAATTTGGTCCAAGGTTATGGAACCTTACTATGGACCCCTTACTCAAGTCTGATTTCCCGAATGGCACGAAGATAGTTGCCTACGCAGATGATATTGCCCTTTTGGTCTCGGGCGATACAAGAAATGAAGTAGTAAGAAAGTCAGAAGAGGCCTTGGACAAGATTGTGGCTTGGGCGACCCATAGAGGCCTGGATTTCTCCAAGGAGAAGTCAGTAATTATCCCATTAAAAGGTGGCCTCGTCCCTGGCTTCACAGCATCATTCGCAGGTGGCAGAATAAGATCAGTCTCAGAGACCAAATACCTGGGTCTCCAGCTTGGCGAAGCTCTCAGCTTCCAAGGACACGCACTCAAGCTAATGGACGCTTGCTCTGATACCTTCTCACGCCTGAAATCAACAAGGAAGTCGAAGTGGGGCGTCTCGTCGGCGCTCGCCCTTATTTTATACAAAACGGTCTATATACCCAGAATAGCCTATGGGGCCAATACGTGGTACCCATCTGCGGCAAATGGAGATATAAAATGCAAAATGGAGTCTGCGCAGAGGAGAGTACTCCATGCAGTAACAAGTGCCTACAGGACCACATCCACGAGGGCTCTCCAGGTCCTCGCGGGCACTCCGCCGATCGACCTTCACATAGAAGCATTGACAAGGATAACAAACGGTATGGACAAGTCAGCGTCAGAGACCATCATGTTGGATCAATGGCAGGAAAAATGGGACAGCTCAATAAAGGGCCGATGGACATACAAATTCTTTCCAGATGTGAGACAAAGAATACAGCTACCGATCCCTATTGATCACTATATCGCCCAAATAGTCACCGGCCACGGTGACTTCAACGGGAAGCTACGTCAATTTAACCTCACAGAGTCGCCGCAATGCAGCTGCAGACATGTCGAAGAAATGGTCGACCACCTGCTGTTTGCCTGCACGAATTATGATGACATTAGAAGCAAATTCAAGGATTCACTAAGCACCTGTAGCATTGCATGGCCATTCGAGCCATCAGTCATAGCGACATCAAGAGCGGCATGGACAGCCCTCGGGAAGTTCGCCACAGAAGCTCTGACCCGCAAAGAGAAGAAGCGTCTTGATGAAAGGATTCGACACCGCGAAGAAGCTGAACAGGGCAACGACATCGTCCGGTAGGACCGCACCGCCTACATCGCGCAGGGCCCAGTTCCTGGGATGGGCTTGACGACTCCACACCGCCTGAGTCAAAGCACCGACCGGGGGTGAGTTCGGGGACTGGGTAATTCTGGTTTCCGGCCAAAAACCCGTACAGCGGGACCGGGGAGCCCCACTGCCGCAAGGTTAGTGCCCCGGTACTGAGGCCCAACAACATCTCGGGCCTCTGGAGTAGGACTCGCTGGGGCTGTGGGTGAGCTAGTTATGACCACTAGCGGAGACGCTAAGTCAGAAAGTAGGTAATCGAAAGATGTCCCTATCTACTCAGTGTCCACTTTACAGTGGAGCCTGTAAGACGTGTGTTGATACAGTTAGTCGAGCTCCGAGGGGCGCCCTCTAGCGGATTTCTACGGAACATGCGCTAAGTCGGTGAGTTCTCAAAAATTTTTTGTGTTTCCAGTTCGAGCCAGTGTATAAAAAGTTCGCGAACAGACCGGTGCCGGTTTTGAGTCGGTCTGTCCAAAACCCCCTCTGTGGGGACCGTTTTTGTGTCTGCCCATAAGGTTAACACGGCCGCCCGCCGGTATTGCCGAGCGATTTTTGGTTTGTCGTCAGCCACGAGACCAGGCATCAAGAGCCTGACGAGGTACGTTTGGCAGTTCACTTACGTAATAAGACTTATATTTAAGTGTCCCCTCCTAGGGCTGGTATAGGTAGTATACCACCCCCACTCCAACACTTTGGGTGGCCATAACTCCGTGGGTTTTGGGCCGCAAGACCCCGGACGAAGGGGGAACCTATTTTTTGGGCTCACCATTGAATCTCCCGCATTTGGGAACAAAGCCCCCACCCCCCCCTGTTTTGAGTTAAGTATAACTCCGCGGGATATCGCCGTAAGAGCCTAGAGGCAACGGGCATCGGTTACCCTAGGTTGGGGCCGCAATTTGACCCAATCGGGAACGGGGCACCCCCCACCCCCCCCATTTTGGATTTTCGTTTTTGAGCAAAAATCTGTCAGTTAGACGACCAGCACCAATACCCCCGAGGGGAAACTCGGGGTTTTGAGTTCCCTCCCCTCCAGAGGGATGTCGACACATAGTTTGGAGGATATCACACAGGAACCTCAATCACCGTTGCCGGGCACCAGCCAGCAGCAGATGAGGTCTCCACCTTCACCAGGGGACTCGCCACAGACGAAGAAGCCAAAGGGTTTGCCAACCCCGGGACCGGTAGCCAGAGTGGCAATAAAATGGATTCGGCATACCTTAGACCTGGCCTCTACAAGAAAAACTGCCATGGCTGTAGATGTGACCCGAAACATGTTCTCTAAGCTGGACGAGCTGGACACAGCAGTCACAGATCTAGTCATAGAGAACCTCCAGCTGAGGAGCCAGGTGGAGGAGGCAAGAAGGTCCGCGGAGATCTGTGTGTGGGCCGCTGCAGCGCAATTCGGAACAGAGCTACGGCTCAGAGAGGCGGCACATGAGCAAACCCTGGAGGCTGTTGTGACCAGATACGCCGAGAAGGAGGCCATCAGGTCCCTGGAGACGGCACCCGTGAGGCAAAACGTAACTGAAGAACAAATGTGCACCGAAGAACCTCCAACATTTGCTGTGGTAACCAGGAGGAAACAAAGCCGAACGGTCGACAGGATCGCGGATCGCTCAAGGTCCAGAGCCACAACGAGGAACAAAAGGATCAGAGAGACACGGCAGGCCGAGCACCTACCTTCCTTCATACTCAACGAGTCGCCCGGCAAATCAAATACTGAGGTACGCGACCTTATTTGGAACCAGGTGGTAGCCAAAAACTCCAGACCCAAGTGCCACACCATCACCACCAAAACTGGCAAGACCATTCTGAAGCCCTCTGACAAGGAGACCGTGGACGCACTGAAATACATCTCCAAGGTATCAACCCTGCTAAAAGAGGACAGCCTGCGTTGGCCAAGGGTGATCATTCGGGGTGTCAGCTCAGACATGAAGTTTGACCACCAGATACAACAATGCATCATAGCGCAAAACCCAGAGCTAGGTTTCGACGATAACGAGGACGAAATGGTGATTAAGCCGGTATTCAAGAGCGGTCCCAGGGACAGGAGTACCACGAATTGGATCGTTGAGGTAAATCCAAAACACTTCGAGAAGTTCGAAAACACCACAATCTTCCTTGGCTTCATGAGGTGTCGAGTCAGCGCCTACGAGGAGGTCACACAGTGTCATCTATGCTTAAGATATGGGCATCCTGCTTCCAAGTGCCTGGAAAAAGATTGCGTCTGTGCTCATTGCGGGCGGAAGGCTCACAAAGCGGCTGACTGTCCTGCTGCCGAAGCAGATCCCGTGTGCATTAACTGCAGAGGTAAACACAGTGCCAGGGACAAGACATGCTCTGCAAGGACGGCTTTCTTGGTCAACCAGGTCAGGAGGACCGATTATGGGAAGTCGCAATGAGCGTCCATCCCCCACTCAAGATTGTGCAGCTAAACATGGGGAGAGCGGCCGCGGTCAACGACCAGCTCTTGGCCTACTGCCAGGAATCGGGAGTGGATATTGCCATGGTCCAAGAGCCTTACACCAACAGGGGCAAACTCACAGGTTTCGAGACAGCCCCGATAAGGGGTTATCTTTCTAAGGGCACACGACGAAGAGGCGCCCCCAATTACGTGGACTATGGTGCGGCAATAATCGTTTTCAATGCCAACTTGGTGATAGCGACCAGATCCGTGGGAACCACTGAAAATTTCGTCTCCATAGACCTGGATTGCGATGCAGATGGCACTGTGACCTTGATCAGTGGGTATTTCAAGTACCGAGTTCCCACAGAGGTGCATGTGGATGTACGGGGACCCCTGTTCCAGACCGCAGCACAGGAGGTACTCATTACGCTGGACGCCAATGCGTTCTCAACCCGTTGGTTTAGCAGAATCAACGACAGACGAGGGAAGGCTTTGGTCACGTGGCTGGACGACCATAACCTGAATATTGCAAACAAACGCAGTCCACACAATACCTTCGACGGACCCCGAGGTAGAACAAACATCGATATCACAGTCTGCAGTGATTACTTATTGGGCAAAATCCGGGAATGGGCTGTCATTCCAGCTGCCACTTCCAGCGACCACAACCTTATTTCCTTCACTGTGGATCTGAGTCTAAGGGAATTCATCCACCGCAGCATACGTTTGAACCTCTTGAGGAGAAATTATAATACCTTCGTCCAAGAATATGAAGCCAGGACAACACAAAGAACCGAAATTGCTCTCGATCTAGATACTATGGCCACCCAGGTATTTGAGGACGTAACATATTCTGCAAATTGACATGCCACCAGAAGCACTCGCAAAAGGAAAGTCACACCGCCTTGGTGGTCTCCTGAGCTGACCAACAAGAGGAAAGAGGTACGCGCAGCAGCAAGACACAAGGCTGACGGGGGTCGACAACACTACAACTCCATAAGAAACGAGTACACAATGCTGCTGAGGAGAAATAAAGTAACCTCGTGGAAAAACTTTTGCACCCTGGAGGGGGTCCAACCCTGGGGGAAATTATACCGATGGATGAAGGGCGGAAACAAACCCCTAACGGCAATTGGGCTAATGAGGCTCCCCGATCGACGAATCGGTGTCCACGCTGCTAAATGTGCTGATCCCGAATGACCCAACTACCCAGGAGGATGCACGTCCCGCGCTAGCAGAAGGGGACCTTGATCCAGTAACAGAGGAGGAGCTCAAGGTGCACGCATGGGGCCTGTCGCCAAACAGAGCACCGGGGACGGACAGCATCACGGCCAGAATGATCAGAGTTCTCTGGCCGGCAATAGCCCCCCGGCTCGTTACCATAGTAAACGAGAGTCTGAGGACAGGACGATTCCCAAACAGCTGGAAGATGGCTCAGGTCATACCAATACTCAAGGAGCAAGATAGGGACACAGCACTCCCTAAGTCTTTCAGGCCTGTGAGTCTGTTGCCTGTAATGGGGAAAATCACGGAGAAGGCAATAAATTCTCGACTGTCCGAGCAGATAAGACCAAGGCTCTCAGGTAAACAGTTTGGCTTTACCCCTGGTCGCTCAACATTGGATGCTATCCAAAGCCTATTAACATGGATCAATCTCAGTGCAGAACAACATGTCATAACGATATTCCTTGACATTTCTGGGGCTTTTGACAACCTTTTGTGGCCGGCACTACAGCGCGACCTGTGTAGTTTGGGTGCTAGTCTACACATGAGGCATCTCATTGCTGACTACCTGAGAGGTCGCACGGCTACCATGACGATAGGAGGAGTATCCAAATCCGTGAGGGTAATGAAGGGGTGCCCCCAAGGATCAATACTGGGTCCAGTATTGTGGAACGTCACAGTGGAACCGCTACTACAAACTGATTTCCCGGACTATGTGAACATACAAGCCTATGCAGATGACATAGCAATATCTGTCTTAGGGCCAAACAGGCGCACGCTAATCGAGCGGGCTGAAGCCACGTTGCTGCCAGCCCTAGCCTGGGCACATGAAAGGGGCTTGACTTTCTCTGCCCAGAAATCCGTTGCGATGATCACCAAGGGCACACTTGTTCCGGGTTTCACTCTCTCCTTCGGTGACGAGAGGATAGTTTCAGCCGATAATGGAAGATACCTGGGGATACGGTTAGACCAGAAGAAGTCGTTTATGCCACACTTTGAGGCTTTAAAAAGCTCGTCTGAGACCCTGTTCTCGAGATTAAGAGGAACCATAGGCGCAGGTTGGGGACTTAGGAGAGAGAATATCATGATCCTCTATCGCGGCGTTTTCGTGCCAAAGATTGCCTACGGTTCGCAATTCTGGGTCCACAAAATAAAGACACGACAGATGATCAGAAACTTTGGCTCCATCCAGAGAAGAGCACTGCTTGGTATGACCAGTGCATACAATACAAATTCAACGGATGCCTTACAGGTGATAGCGGGAGTCCCACCGCTGGATATAGAGATCCAATGGCTGGTGCAAAAAGCCGAGGTTGCTTTGCTCCCAGCACAATTGAGAAACGAAACTCTAAAGGCCAAGAGAGAAGCCTTGCTGGATGAGTGGCAAACAAGATGGTCGAACTCGATCAAGGGCAGGTGGACCTTTCGGTTTTTCCCCGACGTCAGAGAAAGACTACTGCTACCCCTTTCCCTGGGTCACGAAGTGGTGCAGTTCATGTCTGGCCACGGAAACTCCCGGGCCAAACTAGCGAGTTTCAACTTACAACCAGATTCGAGGTGCGCATGTGGTATGGGTGAAGAGTTCGTGGACCATGTGCTGTATAACTGTACCCTGCATGCCGAACACAGGGCTCGCGGTACTCAGAGCAGGTCACCTATGGCCGTGCGATCCGGACACGTTGGTTTCCACATCCAAGCTTTATACGGCGCTAGTAAGATTCTGCAAAACGGCTGCTTACATGGAATGCCCATGAGGTGGAAAAACACCAGGACGGACAAGACACTCTGGGCGCCAGAGTGCCAAACCCCGCATGTGTTCTGGACGAGTGTCAAGGCGAGAGATGGCAGAAGCGGTTCACATGTGGGGCCGTCCTGAGGGGACACTCGTTGCGTCGGGGACGCGGGCGGCGCTAACGCGTACAACAGAGCATCGTACAACATGGAGGCGCCGCGGTGGCCGAAAGCCCTGGTGAGTAGTTCACACCTACATCGGGCCCTGTGTCTGGGGCCATGGAAGAATACAGACACAGTCTACCCCGCTTGTCGTATGAGGCGACTAAAGGGGTGGGGTTGCGACCTACGCATCGCGGGCGAGCGCCCGCGGTAAAGGCCCACCAAGAGCCTGCTGAAACAGCGAATCCTGGGAGATCGGGCTTGCCTTGTCGAACATCCTACCGACGATGACCTACCTAACGGGGGTGAGGTCGGTGCCACGGGAAGGGGGGGAGCCCCACTGCCCCGAGTTATGCCCGGGTCAGTGCCCCTCTACTCTGGGCGCGTGTCGGCTTGCCGGCGGGCGCTCAGAGCCGGTTTGGTTTCGTGGTGGCTGTAGCGGGAGCTACTGATATGGTTAGAGCCAAAGCTGGCAGGCGAAGGTCTCCGGTGAACGGCTGTACCGTCACGGGGATGCAAATCTCTTTGGCGTTGCAGTTTCTCCCGGGCACACAGCTGGTCTACCGTTGGATAAAATCAGCGGAGGTTGCCCGTTACCAAAAACGGGAAGTGATGGGATAGGTCACGACCTCACTAGAGGTGGCACACGGCGGCTCCAGGCCTGTGCCGTCTAGTACGGTGCTCCGGCACCGGTGCTGGTGGTCCATAGACGACACGCTCGCGGCACGGGCGCTTCGGCGCCCCTGCACGGGTGAACCTCCATGGCTCGTAACTAGTGCACAGCGCTAACATACGGTCCATGGTTGTAGCCGCAAGGCATCAAACCGAGGATACCCTATGTCCCTATCTACTCGGGGTCGAGGAGGGCCCGCCTTGTCGTGGCGACCCCGCCCGACCGAGCCTGCTCGGCGCTAAGAGGCCCTCAAAGGGAGAACACCCTCAAAAATCACAACATGGAAAGTCGTTATAAGGATATGTTGTTACCGCCCCAGTGGCCTAGGAAACCACAGGGGACGTTGATGTCGGCTTCCGTAGCCTGGTCGGCATCATCGTTACCATGCGAAGGCGATGAGAAGTGGAGGCCCCACGTACAAATTAACGACGGCTACCAGCCTGAAAACAATACTGACAAACTTAGATCAAGGGCTCCATCCATGTCTTACGACTTACCACCACTCCGCCTTGGAGGCGGTGGCGAGACCGTAGACTCCATGTCAGAAGACGAAGACGGGTCAAACAGTCGATACGATACGACACCGGTCAACAACCGCAAAAGGAGAGCCGGGGACTCTTCGCCGGGTCAAGTTCCCCCATATATTGCCGCCGAACTGAGCGCAATTGACGATTATATTAGAGACTGTAAAACATTTTTAAGGGATATGCAAGGCACAACAAAACTAGGGAAAAAATGGATCAGTGGCATCGAGGATTTCATGACTAAAATTCAGACTAGCAGCACAAACATCGCTCTGGAGGCCGCGATAATTACGGGTAGATATCAGGAGGCCAAGATAGAGGTCGCGGATCAGTACAAGCATTTCGAGCACATCCTAACCCAAACTCGTCCCGACAGGTCTTATGCCGGTGTCGTTGGTCCCAGGTCGGTTGAAGTACAAGGTACAATCCCTGAACAAAGCGCAACAGCACAAACGAACGACAACTTCCCCGCACTGACGGTGGTACAAAGACCGAATAAACGGAAAAAGACGCAGGCAACAAATGAGAGAGACAATATCGAGCGAGCGAAAAAGATGCCGGTAAAACCAGTATTCATAGGTTTAAATGAGGATATCACTGCAGACGATATATGGGAAGCTGTTAAATCAGCAGTAGAGAAACCAAGGATCGATACATGCAAAACAGTGTCTGCAGGATAGGTCATAGTCACCAGCTCTGACGAACGCACCATAGGGGCACTTAGGAAACTAAATAATGCGGTTAAAGAGGTCGAACCGAGAAGACCAAGGATCAAATTAAAGGAGATACTGGAACATTATGAAACAACTTTCATTCAAGACTCAATGATAAACCAAAACCCTGCTCTTGAAGGAATGGACAAGACTGACATCAGGCCACTATTCAAATGCGGCCCACGCACATCGAGGAATGGCTGCGATTGGGTCATTGAGGTCTCACCTGGAATTCACAAGGCAATCACTAGCAAAAGGACCTTCATAGGAATGGTGTCGACCTTCCCAATGACATTCATTGATCCCCCTCATTGCGGCAAGTGCTTGACGGTGGATCATACATCAGGTACATGTAAGGAGATCAGTAAGCTAGGCCGGCGTTCATAATAAACGGAAATGATAAAAGCGTAAAAATCGATGACATCTGGAATGTAGTGTGCAAGAAAATACCGAACCCCAAACTCGATGGCTGTCGCAGGACGGCAGAGGGTAATTTTATCCTTACCAGCTCGGACAAAGAAACTACCGAAGCCATCAGATCAATTACCGAAGGGCTTCCTGTAACAGAACGGGGTCCAAGAAAGCCCAGATTGAGAATTAAAGGTGTCCCGACCGAGTACACGGCGGAGTTTATCGCCAGCACAATAATCAGCCAAAATGGCCAGACGCTTATAAACTGCACTTCGTCGGACATACGCCCACTTTTAAGGTGCGGCAGGAGAGATGATCATATTACAGACTGGGTGATTGAAGTTTCATTGAAGCTATTTAAACTTATAAATGGCAAAAGGACATACGTAGGGATGGTATCAAAGTTTCCTAAGCCATTCACGGATGCCCCGCATTGTAGGCGGTGCTTACAAACGAACCACAAGACTACAGACTGCACTGCGAAACACAACACGTGCTTCCACTGCGCCGTTTCAGGGCATAGCAAGAAAGAATGCCCAAATAGAACTGAGAAACCGACATGCTTGCATTGCCAAGGGCAGCACGCTACAATTGCAAAAAATTGTCCGAAGTGGGCGGCGACTGTTATAGCCCTTCAGCGGAAAACGGACTACGGCTCTCCTGACAATGAAGTACAAAGAACTTAAAATAGCCCAGCTTAATATGGCTAGGTCGAGAGCAGTCTCCGACGAGCTACTCCACCATTGCATTAAGAACAAAATAGATGTGGCCTTGGTTCAGGAGCCATATACACTTAGAGGTTCGCTCCATGGTCTTGAACATAAAGGTACACGCACGGTAAAAAGCAAAGTGAATGAACACTATGGTATATGGGCTGCCATTGTGGTTTTCAACAGCCAACTGGATATAATATCCAAACCACAATTGACCACAGAACACACAGTCGTCCTAGGCGTGGCTTACCCCGGTCAGGAACCAATTGACCTTGTATCAAGCTATTTTCATTTCCGGAAACCTAAAAGGGACTTCACAAATGAAATATTACGAATCCATACTTCTCTCCAAGAAAGGTCAATTCTGGGTATAGACGTAAACGCTTTTTCGACCAAATGGTACGACCACAGAACAAATGGAAAGGGATTAATTGTCGAGAACATGATCAGGGAGCTTGGCCTGATCATTATCAATAAAGACGGGTACGATTATACATTCCAAGGCGCCAGGGGTCGAAGCAATGTTGACGTCACGTTGGCTTCCCCCGGCATTACGAACAATATCACAGACTGGCGAGTAATTAAAGGTTCCACTACGAGCGACCACCTTACCATCTCTTTTACAGTCTCGGACCAGGTTGTCGACTTACATACGCCCCCGAACATTAGGTATTTGGATCGAAAAATTAACAAACCAAATCTCATTAAAGCAGTCAATAATGCACTCATATCAACACATTTCGATGATACAATCAACGGGTCTGCGGAACACATTTCACACTGTCTAAAATTGGCTTGCGACCGTACCTTACCAAAGTCCTCATCAAACATAATACACCGCCCACCATGGTGGAACGCCGAGGTTACGTCTTCAAGACGTGAACTGAAACTGGCACATAGAAACATGCTCAGGGTTAGCACCCCTGAAGCAAGAGATGCATTTAAGGTTGCTAGAAATAGACACGTAAGCAACATTCGTAAGGCAAAGAAATCAATATGGCAGAAGTTTGCCGACAACCCCATAGCGGGTAACAAATGGGGTAAACTAACACAATGGCTAATAAAAGGGAAGAATGACAAACCAATTCCATCGGTCCTTCGGAAAAGCGACGGAACATACACGACCAGTAATAGCGACACAGTGGATTATATGTTGAGAGAATTGATCCCTTCATCAGATGAAGATCCTACAATGGGGCCGGTTAACTTGGCTGATGCTAATCCCCCTCAGATCTCGCTAGAAGATCTTACCACAGTCGTAAAAAAGCAGAGGAATAGCGCCCCAGGAGCCGATGGGCTCTCAGCAAGAATAATCAAAGCGTCATGGCCAGCTATCAGCATGCATATGCTGCGCCTAGTGAATAAATGCCTGAGATCCGCCATGTTTCCGGATCCATGGAAGGATGCAAAAATTGTCGTCCTCCTCAAAAACAGGGATAAGGATCCATTAACACCGAAGAGTTATCGCCCAGTAAGTCTTCTACCAGTTCTTGGTAAGATATTAGAGGAAGTAATATGCGATATTCTTGAGCGCGAGGTCGGCAACCTCCTGCGTACGGAACAACATGGTTTTAGACCTGGCAAGTCGACATCAACTGCACTAGACGAAGTAAAGGAGTGGACAAGCCAGAATGGTCGACACGTACTTGGATGCTTCCTTGACATCAGCGGCGCTATCGATAATGTCCGCTGGCCTATGCTCATCAACGATATGCTTACGTTACGATGCAGCCCAACCATTATCTCTATTACAATGAGTTACCTATCTGGAAGATCAGCGACGTATAGGGTCGGTGGATCAGAGCGAACTGTGAAACTTACGAGAGGCTGCCCGCAAGGTTCAAAGTTCGGTCCAAGGCTGTGGAATGTCACTATGAACCCTCTGCTTGCTGAAATATACCCCGAAGATACGAAGATAGTGGCATACGCTGACGACATTGCCGTACTGGTAGCTGGCGATAACAGGAAGGACGTTATAACAAAGATTGAGTCAGCCCTTAAGACGATAACGGCCTGGGCTAACCAGAGAGGCCTAAAATTCTCAAAGGAGAAATCGGTGATGGTTCCGCTCAAAGGCGGCCTAGTCCCGGGATTCACGGCGTCCTTTGACAACGGTCGCATCAGATCAGTTCAGGAGACGAAATATCTTGGTCTACTCCTAAGTGAAGGCTTTAATTTTCACAACCATGGGACAAGACTCCTTTACTCGAGTGCGGACGTCTTTTCCAGACTAAAGTCCATCAGAAAATCCAAGTGGGGCGCGTCAACAGCGCTCTCACTTTTACTATACAAAGCAGTTTATATACCGAGGGTACTTTACGGAGCAAAAATCTGGTATCCATCGATGAACGGTTCAAACGACACCAGGAAACTAGAGTCTGCTCAGAGAAGGGTGCTCCATGCTGTCACCGGAGCTTACAACACCGTATCCACGAGAGCCCTCCAGGTGCTCGCCGGCACACCACCTATACATCTGCATATAGAGTCGGTAATTAGAACAAATAACGGCATGTCGAAAATTGACTCAGAGGAATTGCTCATAGAGCAATGGCAAGCTCTCTGGGACGCGTCACTCAAGGGCCGCTGGACGCACAATTTCCTCCCGGACATCAGAAAGAGGATACATACCCCTTTGACCTTCGACCACTACACGGCCCAGATTGTAACTGGACACGGGGACTTCAATGGCAAACTACACGACTTCAGCCTTGCTGATTCAGCAGAATGTAGCTGCGGCCACAAATACGAGTCAGCGGAGCATATGCTGTATCATTGCCCAAAGTTTGAAGACCTCAGAACAGGACTACAGGAATCAATAAGAAGAGACGGGAAAAACTGGCCATGCGATCCCGCAGTCTTCAGTACTTCAAGATCATCATGGACAGCATTAGAAAGATTTGCCAGGGAAGCACTCATCAGAAAAGAAAACATTAGAACTGAAGAAAGGATTCGACTTCGCGAAGAGGCTGAACAGGGTACACAGCAAAACTCGCCGTAGGACTACATCGTCCTACGTCAGCACAGGGCCCAGCTTCGGCTGGGATGGGCCCGACAACCCCATGCAGCCTGAGTCAAAACACCGACCAGGGGTGAGGTCGGGAACTGGGTAATTCTGGTTCCCGACCAAAAACCCGTACAGCGGGACCGGGGAGCCCCACTGCCGCAAGGTTAGTGCCCCGGTACTGAGGCCCAACAACATCTCGGGCCTCTGGAGTAGGACTCGCTGGGGCTGTGGTTGCGCTAGTAATGACCACTAGCGGAGACGCTAAGTCAGAAAGTAGATAACCAACATCTGACCCTATCTACTAAGTGTCCACTTTACTGTGGAGTCCGATAGACGTGTGTTGCTATGGTTGATCGCGCTCCGAGGGACGCCCTCTAGCGGTTTTTCACGGCATACGAGCTAAGTCGGTGAGTTCTTGAAAATTTTTTGTGTTTCCAGTTCGAGCCAGTGCATAAGAAGTTCGCGTACAGACCGGTGTCGGTTTTGAGTCGGTCTGTCCAAAACCCCCTCTGTGGGGACAGTTTTTGTGTCCGCCCATAAGGTTTACACGGCCGCCTCGTGGTAACAGCTGGTAATTGCCGAGCGATTTTTGGTTTTCCGTCAGCTACGAGACCAGGCGTCAAGTGCCTGACGGCGTGAGTTCGGCTATTATATAATCGTCTATTTCTGTGTATCATAGCCCCCACTTAGTGGCTGGTATAGGTTGTATACCACCCCTCCATCTTTTTCGCGCAGTCATATCTCCGTAAGTTTTACACGGATCAACCCGGGACCAAGGGGGAACCCAGTTTCTTGGGGTACCGCGTGTATACCCGTTATCGAGAACAAAGCCCCCACCCCCCCTGTTATGAGTTAAGTATAACTCGGCAGGAAATAGTGGTAGAGTCGTAGGGACAACGCCAACCTATCCGCCAGGGATAGGGCCACAATTTTCCACATTAGTGAACGGGGCACCCCCCCACCCACCTTTTTGGTTTTTCATTTTTTGAACGGAAATCGTTCAGAGAGAGTATCAGCACCCATATCCCCAAGGGGAAACTCGGGGTTATGAATTCCCCCCCCCCACCGCAGGGGTGTCAGAGCATGATAGCATGGACGAGGAGGACGGACCTACCACATCACAGGAAGGAACCCTGCAGAGATCTCCCCCTTCTCTAGGAGGATCGCCGAGTTACAAAAAGACTAAGAGCACACCTGCCCCGGCGTCGACAGCCAGACTGGCCTTGAAATGGCTGAGACACACATTGGACCTGGCGTCAACGAGGAAAACTGCCATGGCGGTGGAGACACAGAGAAACCTTTTTGGGAAACTGGAGGAGTTAGAAATGGCGGTCACCGACCTCGTCATAGAAAACTTGCAATTGCGAAGTCAGTTGGAAGAGGCGAGAAGGTCAGCTGAAATATGTGTGGGGGCAGCCGCATCGCAATTCGGCACTGAGCTACGGCTAAGGGAAGCGGCGCACGAACAAACCCTAGAGGCGGTGGTTGCGAGATACGCCGAAAAGGAGGCAGTAAAATCCATGGAGGCAGACAGACCCACAGGGGCGATGACAGCAGCACAACAAGTGCCAATGGAACCGAGGGCAGAGAATGCGGAACCCACATTTGCAACAGTAACCAGAAGGAGGGCTAACAGAAATGAAGGTAGAAAAGCGGATCGCTCAAGGTCCCGTGCTACCGCGAGGAACAAAAAGTTAAAGGAAAACCGCCAGGCGAAACACATGCCAGCTTTTGTAATGAACGTGGGACAGGATAAGACGGCAGGCGAGATTCGGGGACTAATCTGGTCACAGGCGTTGGCGAAAAAAGTTATACCGAGGAGCCAGACCATAACGACTAAGGCAGGGAAGACGATCCTTAAACCAGAGGACAAAGAAACGCATGATATGTTGAAACATCTATCTAAGGTGTCATCCCTTCTGAAAGAGGACAGCCTCCACTGGCCAAGGGTTATCATCCGTGGAGTTGGCTCGGACATGGAGTTTTCCGAAAAGACCCAGGGTCTTATTCTGGCGCAAAATCCTGAGCTGGGGATCGACGAATCGGTCGAAGACATGGTGCTCAAGCCGATTTTCAAAAGTGGTCCCAGGGACAGAAGCACGATTAACTGGATTGTGGAGGTCAATCCCAAATATTATGGAAAATTCGAGGAAACCACCCTGTACCTGGGCTTCATGAGGTGCCGAGTAAGTGTTTATGAGGAAGTGACACAATGCCACATATGCCTGCGGTACGGGCATCCAGTGGCCAAATGCCAAGAAAAGGAGTGCATCTGTGCACATTGCAGTCGAAAGGGACACAAATCGTCTGAGTGTCCAGCATTGGAGAGTGACCCAAAGTGTGTTAACTGTAGGGGCAAGCACAGTGCCAGGGAGAAAAGCTGCTCAGCGAGAACTACTTACCTTTTAAGCCAAGTCAGGAGGACTGATTACGGGATCTCGCAATGAGCACCCCCTCCGTCAAATGCGTGCAGCTGAACATGGGCAGAGCCTCGGCGGTCAACGACCAGCTTCTGGATTATTGCCAGAGTACGGCCACCGACATAGCCCTGGTCCAGGAGCCGTATACGCATAGAGGAAAATTATCTGGGTTCGAGACAGCACCTATCAGAACTTTCCTCTCCAAAGGTACGCGCCGAAGAGGAGGCCCAAAGTACGTCGATCGTGGGGCGGCGATCATCGTCTTCAACCCCGACCTAGTGGTGGTGGCCAGAGACGTGGGTACCATTGAAAACTTCGTGTCTGTGGACCTAGACTGTGGTACCGAGGGCACAACCACCCTGATAAGTGGGTACTTTAAGTACAGGACACCCACCGCTGTCCATGCGACCGAGCTAGGTAACCTGTACCAGTCAGCCAGCGCGGACGTCCTGATAGCGCTTGATGCAAATGCCTTCTCTACTAGATGGTTCAGCAGGATTAACGACAGGCGTGGTGAGGCCCTCACAACGTGGCTGGACACACATGGCTTAAGCACAGCAAACAGACGCAGTCATCACACCACCTTTAACGGTCCACGAGGGCATAGATGTCACGGTCTGTGGGGGGCGAACCCTTGAGAGACTCAAGGACTGGGAGGTGATACCAGAGGTCACGTCAAGCGACCACCAAGCCATTGTTTATAGTATTGAGGTACAAACGAGGGCATTTGTGCATCGGCCGAGCCGGTTCAACCTCGAAGACAAGAACATCGGAACCTTCATACTCGATTTCCAGGCAAGAACCATGAGGAGAACTGAGACCACGGACCTGGAGAAATTGGCCCAGGAGGTGCTCGAGGACGTTACAGGAGCGGCTGAGGCGCATGCCCCCCGCAGGTCAGTAAGGAGGAGAGTACGCCCACCGTGGTGGTCGCCAGACCTGACCAAGGCAAGGAGAGATATACGCGCGGCGGCTAGACAGATCAGTGTCCACGGGGACAGAGCTGAATTTAATGCGAAAAGGAACGCCTATACGGCACTTCTGCGGAAAAATAAAGTTATGACGTGGAGAAGCTTCTGTACCCTGGAAGGGAAGCAACCATGGGGCAAGCTTTACCGATGGATGAGAAATGGTGGCAGGCCTCCACCCGCAATCGTCCTCATGAAACTCCCAAATGGGACATTGTGTCGGGATATTGATGAATCGGTGGACTTTCTACTAAACGAGCTAATCCCAAATGACCCCCAGCAGCAAACTGAAAGACGTCCGACGCCGGGAACAGGCCACTTGGACCCGATCACCGAGCCCGAACTAAGGAACATGGCATGGTCAATAGCGCTGAACAGAGCCCCAGGAAATGATGGAGTAACGGGCAAAATGATAAGGGTTTTGTGGCCGCATCTCGCACCGAGAATGACGGAAATTGTAAATAGATGTCTGAGAGCGGCACAATTTCCCAACAGCTGGAAAGAAGCGCAGGTGGTACCCATCATGAAGGGCCAAGACAGAGATGCAAGGCTGCCGAAGTCATACAGGCCGGTAAGCTTGTTGCCGGTTCTAGGGAAGATCACAGAAAAAGCGATAAATTTGAGGCTGAGGGAGCAGATTGTTAATAATCTGACAGGCAAACAATTCGGGTTCACCTAGGGCAAGCGGGCGCGTGTATCCGGTGCCAATTTATTATATTTTTTTTAAATTATATTTTCCAAACGTTTGGAGTTCTCTATCAATATTCGAAAATGTTGCTACCCGAACCGCCGTCGTCGTTGTAGCGCTAGTGTCGCGAATGAATTTCGAAAATGTTTTTTCCATCGGCCACCAGAGGGAATATTCACGAAAATCCGTGAATCGATCTTGTTAGATTAGGATAGTCCTAGTTTATATTATATTTTATATCCGAAAACTTTGCTACCCGAACTGCCATCGTCGATCGCAGCGCTAGTGTCGCGGTATATTCGAGTACACTGTCCCAATTGTTTTTATTTTTTCTTTGATGTTCTCCCGTCTATCAGTAGCGGTGTTTTCGATCAACCGTCGTTAGGTTAGTGTCGAGCCTCTGTTCATATGTATTGGTTGATGCTCTCCAGTGCTTCGTTTCCACGATATTATTATTGTTCCCACAAGTTAGCATATGTTTTTATTTGGCATTATAGATCATGTCTACTAAAGATAATGTAACGGCAGCGCTTAATGCGATTTCTGCGGGCGACATATCTGTCGGGCAGGCAGCAAGGGGTCACAGAGTACCCGAAACCACACTCAGACAACTCGTCAAAAAATTAAAGATTGTTCCAAAAGTAGTAAGTTATTGTATCTTTTGCAATAAACGGTTTCATACTTGTGTTCCTATAAATTTATAGGCATCTAGAGGTTACGTAAAGGCGGAAAACAACCCTGCTCTTTCCAGGGCGATAGAGCTTGTACGGCGAAATGGGTTCTCGGTGAACGGTGCTTCTCGTACGTGCAACGTGCCGAGAACAACATTGAAGAAGGCACTCATAAACTATGACAACATCAAAGGTGAATATTAAATTTTCTTTCTACCGTTTAAATTATTGATTTATCTCTTTTTGTTAAAATGTTAGAGTCTCTTCCACCACCATCGCAGTCTTCCGACAATCCGGGGTTGGTCGTGATGGAAACATCCGCGCCAGAGGTCCCCGGAATTGTTGTCCTTGAAGGTAACAGTTAAATTTTCTTTCTACCATATAAAATATTGAGTTATCTCTTTTGTTAAAATTTTAGAGTCTCTACCGCCATCACCATCATCAGACAATAAGCTAGTCGTAATGGAAACTAGAGTTCCTGAATCCCCCGGTATTGTGGTCCTAGAAGGTAACAGTTACATTTTTCTTTTTACCGTATAAATTATTGAGTGACGTCTCTTTGTTAAAATTTTAGAGTCTCTACCGCCATCACCATCATCAGACAATAAGTTAGTCGTAATGGAAACTAGAGTTCCTGAATCCCCCGGTCTTGTGGTCCTAGAAGGTAACAGTTACATTTTTCTTTTTACCGTATAAATTATTGAGTGACGTCTCTTTGTTAAAATTTTAGAGTCTCTACCGCCATCACCATCATCAGACAATAAGTTAGTCGTAATGGAAACTATAGTTCCTGAATCCCCCGGTCCTGTGGTCCTAGAAGGTAACAGTTACATTTTTCTTTTTACCGTATAAATTATTGAGTGACGTCTCTTTGTTAAAATTTTAGAGTCTCTACCGCCATCACCATCATCAGACAATAAGTTAGTCGTAATGGAAACTAGAGTTCCTGAATCCCCCGGTCCTGTGGTCCTAGAAGGTAACAGTTACATTTTTCTTTTTACCGTATAAATTATTGAGTGACGTCTCTTTGTTAAAATTTTAGAGACTATACCATCATCACAACCGTCGTCTACAGTATTATTAGATAAAGGTAATAGCATTTATAGTATATAATGAATAATAGTTTTAATTCTAAATTATAATCGCTTATTGATATTGATTTTTTTAGTCGTGTTCAAAGGCAGGAAATATAAGCGGAGAATGGTCAAGCGATTGGTCGAGATCCACCACCGCTCGGCATATTTCCCTAAGCCGCACATCAAACGTATAATGATTTCTCAATTTAAATTTTTGCCTCTCCTGTGTAATAATGTATAATGTGTAATGCAATATTTTACAGGCGAAACACCAAACGCAGAGGATGTTGATATGGACGACAATGTCCAAATCGACGCCAATGTCATCGAAAACCGTAAGTGTTATTTTCAAGAATTTTTATACGTTTTATAATCTTATTAATTTACAGATGATGTCGCTCTGGTTGAAAAAGGTGGTCACAATTTACCAGCCGTCAACAGTCATATTCGGTTTGACATTGATGTTGTTGAAAACCGTAAGTGTTATTTTAAAGAATTTTTATACATTTTATAATCTTATTAATTTACAGCTATCGAACAGCAGCCCACGCCACCACAACAGCCCACGCCATCGTCACCGGTACCGTCATGGGTCGACGATCCGCGAGCGGTCGCAGGACCGTCGTATGCCCATGACCTACCGCGAACGACGATGGACGTTATGGTCGGCCATCTTCCCGGTTTCGAAGACGGTATGTTATATTTTGTAGTTTTTTTTTTTGCATCTTTTCCTACGGTCGTGCATCTCATTTCAGCTATGACTTCCGGAAACAGAAACAACATCTATACCCCGACACCGCCTGGATCGCCCAACATTTTTGACTTCAGCGACGACGGACGTAAGTATCAACGTTCAAATACACTCGAACCGTGTTCGTTGACGAACATTTTTTTTACTCCATTCCAGCACTCGAGTATGCTGAGTTTGTGCACACCCCTAAAAAGGGTGTCCAATTGCAGGAGCCGGTTGCAGGTCCATCAGGCACCAAAGGCCATCCTACAACATCGCCGGTGGTCGCAGGGACGTGGACTATTACGTTTTCCTATTTACCCGATTCCAAAGACGGTATGTTATATTTTGTATTTTTTTTTGTGCTCCGTTTCTTACGTTCGTTCATCTCATTTCAGCCATGATTGCCGGAATTCGACCACGCAATGGATCGTCGTCGTCGTCGTCGTCATCGTCGTCATTCGTCGGATGTGAGTGTTATTGAAATATCAGGTGTGTGGTTTTTCGTTTTACTTATATCAATATTTTCCCACAGTAGCCAGCCCGTTGATGATTCGTCACTCACCGTCACGCAACTCGTCCATCTCCCGCAGTGAGTATTTTTGTTATAACCGTGGGCGCGTGGTGAACTGTGTTATTAATACTAGTTTTTTCCAAAGGTCCATCTCCAATGCCGTCGAAAACCCGGAGGACCAGGCTGAACGTCGCTGAAAAAATAACTAGCCACATAACGACACGCGTAAGTAACATTTGCACAACATACCTTCCCACTTGACAATAAACTTATGGTATTTTTTTTCGCAGCTGATTAAGTACTGTACATTTTGTAACTACACCACCGACGATAATAAGATGACGAGGCACATCGGGATTAAACACAGAAAGCTCCTGAAACGACCCGTCAAGGCGAGCCTGGACGGCATGGGCAAGATCTATGGCGGGGAGTCCAGGCGCTCTGTGTCCCTGGTCCCGATGACCGTCATCAAGGAACAAATGGGTCCTTATTGGGATGACGCAAGCTTTCGGCGCATCGCCTTCAAGTAATTATAGATTTATATAGATATTGAATCAGAAAATATTTGTCTTTAACTGTGTTTCATTTCAACATTTCAACATTTTAGATTGTGCGTCATGGGGAGGATGAAAATATACGGTGGGTCGTGGGACCTCCCGGAGGCACCGTCCATCCCCAACCCCTTTGAACAATTTATCGTTCAAGATCCATCACCGTCGCTGCCACGCACACCGATGATGAAACCAGTGCGGCATATGGAAGTGGTCGAACCCGAGTCCGAGCCCGAGTCCGAGCCCGAGCCGGAAAACATTGAAAACAAATGTGAACTGCCAATTTCACCGTGAGTTATTGACGATTACATTTTAAAATCAATCGTCTGCTCGGTGTTTTGACGGTGTTTTTATTCCGGTCTTCTAGGTACAAACGAGTACGCAAGCAGCTTGTCGACAGTGGTCTGCAGTCGCAACTACCTTCGAACCACCCGCTCATGGTTCTGCACGGTAAATACCTCGATTTGGGCCACGAGAAGGATTGTCAGGCATGCAAGAATTACCTTGCCAATGTCTCGAGAATCCTTTTCTTCGTCTCGACGTGGCTCAAAGATCGGGGATGTCCCCCGAGACATTGGTCCGACTTGTTGTCATGCAGCGAGGAGCCCTATGTGAAATATTTCACGGAGTAAGTTCTAGCAGCCCACCACCTACTTACCTAACTGTTACTTTATAGAATATATATTTTTTTTTTTTATAGGCGAGAGAAACTCGGCCAAACGACTGCCACCACGATTAATTATCGGAAAAACCTGCACACCCTCATAAGCTCGGCCATCTCGCTGTATGCGCTCGATGACGAAACGTTCCCGAAGGATTTCGACGGCGGGCCCAGTCAAAAATCGATCAACGGGATAAAGCTGCTGCAGCAGAAATTAAAGATCGTATATGGGAAGAAACTTAAACAGCAGTCGGGAGAGCTGTTTCGGAGGAAGACGGACGAAGCTCTCAAACTGCCAGAGTATACAGACATCGACAACGTCATGTCAAAAATTGACCTCGACCTACCACCGTTCCTCGACCAGTTGGAGGAACACTTCGGCCCCGATGGTATGGTCAAGGTCTCGAGTTGTAAAACGTCCACTCCGACGCAGAAACACGTAAGTGAATCTGGTCTCTTAACCCGAAACGGCACAATATCTAATTCCACCATTTGCATTTTCAGCTCAGTCGCATATGGCGAAAAGTCGTCTGCGGACTTGCCATCCGCATTTTGTGGACGTCGAAACAGCGGAGCGGTGCGGTGGCAAACATGCTGACCGAAGAGTGGGAGAAACGTAAGGTCGAGAACGACCAAACAGTAGTTACCGTGGCCACTCATAAGACTGGGGATAAGGAGCCGGCCACCTTGGTCATTGGCCATAGCAAGGCCCAGCTGATGGAGCGGTAAGTGGTACATCCAAACCTAACCTATCCTCATAGTATTTATACAACCGTATAAACTTTAAAGGTACTATTTACTGCGTAAACCAGTGACGACGAAGGCGAAAGAGTTTTTCGTGACCAACAAGGGCGAGCGGGTCACGAAACTCTACTGCGACGTAAACAAAATTTACGGGTCTCGGTTATCGGCTAGTGTGTTTCGACGAATGGTGGAAACAAAGTCCAGAGGCCACCACGCCGACGTGAGCAAGTCGGTGGCGGTGGCACTCCAGCACGGAGACGGCACGGCGCTGAAATATTATAGAATGCCGGACACAGATGAGGCCATCCGCCGGCACGACCGACTGCAAATGGTCGGTGCGACGGCGTTGTTCGAGGCGGAGGTGTGGAAAAAGTGAGTTACCGAATGTGTAAAATCAACGAATACAAAATGATAAAAATGTGTATCTTATTTCAGCTTTGTAGAGATATTCGGCCATGAGGCCTACGTCAACACGAGTCAAGACTACATCGTCGAGAGGCTTAAGTCGTCGGACGAGTACGCCGCTCGTGATGGGGCCGAAATCACCCAGTCATTCGTGAGACGGGTGAAGGCCCGGTACGCCGAGCAAGTGTACGACGACAGGGTGGACATTTTAGTAGATTTGTTGCGAGCGGACTACGATGAAAACAATATATCGAAACAGGCGGATATCGACGTGGCCAAACGCAACAAAATACATTATTTTCTGTCGAACGATACAGAAAAACTGGTACGTAAGGTGATCGGCAAGTTCCGGTAGACATCCTTCCGATAGCGTATGACATAGCAGGATGTAGAGTGGATTAGGCCTACTGGGGAACCACTATAAAAAAACGCGCTATAGCTGTACCCCTTGGGTAGTGTGGAAATCAGCATTCGAACGTCTCGTAAATGGGAAATCGGTGGACAAAAGATCGGCGATGCCGACAATGAACACAGAACAGACGTGGTAAGGTCATCGAAGATTAAAAGTACCTGTGTATAAACGTTTATGAAAATCTACATTTAATACGATATTTTTTCAGGTACGAGATCGCGACGGCCATGCACACTGGAACTCTACCTTCAACGTTGCCCGTCTCCCTGGTTATAGATTTTTCTATTTGATTGAACTGTTGAAAAATATTTTTCCCCGTCCCCGTCGCAGTTTTACAATAGTGGGAGCCAAGGGAAAGTCAACCCCGGGGACCGAATCGAGAAAAAATCAATACCCGCCTTCAATCCTCGAATTCCCCGACCTTGTCCCCGTGAGACGGTCATCGAATTTCCAATACCGTAAACGACGGCCGGCTGCCCGGGCGGGCGCACCGCGATCGGTCGCCGTCAAGCGATAAGAATTTTTTTGAATCAACAGGTGGACTTCAATCTGGGGAACGTCGGTGACAGACTCACTGACGGGGACAATATCTTGGGGAAAATGAAAATAAAACTAACAAACGCTTTCAATCTACGAATTCCCCGACATTGTCCCCGTGAGACGGTCATGGGAAAATATTAATCGTACTTATTCTCGTCGGACAATCATGAATAATCAGAGGTACGTAATCGGGCGGCTGATAAGAAGTGTTTTGAATCAACAGGTTGACATCAATGCCGGGAATTTCGAATGATGACTTACTGACGAGGACATCGTCACGGGGGAAACCGACGACACGGCGGCAAGCTCACGATAAGAGATTTTGAATCAACAGGTGGACTTCAATCTCGGGAATGGCCGATTGACGGGGACACGGGAGGGAAAATGATTATGAAAATGAACATGTGGTTGCGTTCAATCTCGAGAATGACCGACTCCCGGGGCACGCCATCCGGAAACCTCGGATCGTTGGGCTCAATCAAGGGCATGACCGACTGGCGGTGACAGTATCTTGGGGAAAAGGAGGATGGAACGATGCACGGTGAAATCCAAAGTGTCCGGGTGGTTTGCGGACCGACTCCCCGGTACCCACGTCCGAAGTCGAATTCACTTTCAACTATTTCCTACCACTATATCTCGTTAAATATCCGTCAAATCGATTTCCGACCTCAGTACATTTCGTTTTAACTTTTGATTTGCTATCAGGTTTGAAAGATTCAAAGCCGTCGGATGAAAGCTCGCAAAGTTGACTTCCGAAATATATCGAAAATCTAACGGGGACACGGTCGGGGAATTTCAGAATTGAACTGTTGAAAAGTATTTTTCCCGTCGCCGTCTCCGGGGTTGACGTCGGGTGGTCCTCGTCCGCTGGATTCAGTTTTCAGATATCCGGTTATCGATAGTTGAGAAATATCACGGACCGCGGTGACGACTCCCAGGTATCCGGCGACTCTCCCTTGATCGCGGGTCGTCTCCCCGTAGAAGACCGTACTACTACGCACGAATTTTTTTTACACGGTCGCGATTCCCAGCTACCGGCGACTCTCTTGATCGCGGTTCTTACCCCTGGAGAACGCCGTACCACTACGCACCGACATAGTCGATGTACGCGTGTATCCGGTGTCAAAACGTATTTCCATATTCTGTTTTCTGACAGTGGGAGTCCGGGAAAAGTCATACCCGGGGACCGAATCGAAAAAAAATTGATATCACCCTTCAACCTGTAAATTCCCTAGATTTGTCCCCGACAGTCGGTCATCGATGTAAAATCTTGTAATCTTGTAAAATATCACAGGATTAAGAGCGATAAGAATTTAGTGAATCAACATGTGGTTGCGTTCAACCTCGGGAATGGCCGATTGACGGGGACACGGGAGGGAAAATGATTATGAAAATCAACATGTGGTTGCGTTCAATCTCGAGAATGACCGACTCCCGGGGCACGCCATCCGGGAACCTCGGATCGTTGGGTTCAATCAAGGGCATGACCGACTGGCGGTGACAGTATCTTGGGGAAAAGGAGGATGGAACGATGCACGGTGAAATCCAAAGTGTCCGGGTGGTTTGCGAACCGACTCCCCGGTACCCACGTCCGAAGTCGAATTCACTTTCAACTATTTCCTACCACTATATCTCGTTTAAAATTCGTCTTAGCTCTATTCCACCTCTGTTCATTCACGTTTCTTTTTCAATTATCTATCTGGTGTTAAAGTTTGAAAGCCGTCGGATGAAAGCTCGCAAAGTTGACTTCCGAAAACTATCGAAAATCTCACGGGGACACGGTGGGGGAATTTCGGGATTGAACTGTTGAAAAGTATTTTTCACCGTCGCCGTCTCCAGGGTTGACGTCGGGCGGTCCTCGTCCGCCGGGTTCCGTTTTCAGATATCCGGTAATCGTTTGTTGAGAAATATCACGTTCCTCGGTGACGTTGCCCGGCTACCCGGCGACTGTCCCTTGACCGCGATTCGTCTCCCCGGAGGATGCCGTACCACTACGCACAATTTTTTTTTACACGTCTGCGACGCCCAGCTACCCGGCGACTCTCCCTTGATCGCAGTTCGTCTCCCCGGAGGACGCCGTACGACTACGCACCGACATCGTCGATGTACGCGTGTATCCGGTGTCAAATCGTACTTTCATATTCTGTTTTACAATAGAATAATCGTAACGTGAAAACGATAGTGGGAGTCCAGGGAAAGTCAACCCCAGAGACGTCGTCGAGAAAAAATCAATACCCGCCTTCAATCCTCGAATCCCCGACACTGTCCCCGTGAGACGGTTATGGCTTTAATCAACGAGGACCTTACCGCAACGCACCGACTTTCGTATGGCGCGATCAACCCTTCTTCAATCCTCGAATTCCCCAACATTATCCCCGTGAGTCTGTCTTCGACTTATTAAATTTTTATCGACGGTATGCTACCATCTCTAAATTTTCCTACAGACACCACAACAATGTCATCCCCGAAAACAGCGACGAAAAAAAAAATTCCCGAATTTTGTCCCCAGAAGCCGGCCATTTGGGCTGTTGTTCCGAGACAGATTCACGGTGACTGTAAGGCGACAATGCTTGACGTTCTGACGAGGACACAGTTTGGACCCGTAAGCATGGCTAGATCGACAACAAACTCTCGAGGACAAGCTTATTGTCCTGATTAGCGTGGCTAGATGGACTTCAATCCGGTCCCGTGAGTCGGTCATAAGGCCTCTATACTTGATGGGGAAATTGAAGTTGGGTCAACCTGTTGAAATTCGACATAATACAAACCGACGGGGGCAATATTTTTGGGAAAATAAAGGATGGAGAGACGAACGGCGAAATCTAAAATGTCCGGGTGTTCGGCGGACCAACGCCAAATTGTGAAAAATTTTAGAATTCCCCTGGGTTGTCCCCGTGAGTCGGTCATCGGATTTTCGACGGCCTCGACGGCGGTCAGCTGCACATCGATCGGCCGCCGTCGAATTGCCGTACCGCTACGCACTTTCTTGCAAATTTTCCTTCGGAGACCTCATGAGAGGGATAATTTCAACCCCGAAGACGGCGTCGAAAAAAAATGAATACCCCGCTTCAATCCACGAAATTCCCGAATATTGTCCCCGAGAGTCGGTCTTCGAATTTTCATATTTTTCTCGAAAATTCTCCTTATAGAGCTCATGAAGGGGACTATTTCAGCAGCAATAGTGCCTCGGAGGTGGTTTCGATCAAAATTCGAAAATGTTCCGCCGATCCGCCGTCTTTGAACGCAGCGCTAGTGGCGCCTGTCTATAAATACGGGTGCACCGAAGCGGCACGGCGTCATTTGCCGTTTAGTCGTTGTCGACTCACGTTCTGTTTTTTTTAACCGTTTTTGTGCCGATTTATTTAACCGAATTCCGCGTTTGTTTGTACTTTGTGAATACCAGTTTGAACAGAAACCATCTTCCTACGTGAGTATTATTATGTGCTGACTGAAGGACTTCAACGAGTACGTCGTTCGCAGGTAGCGGATATCTCATTATGTTGTCGACATTTTTTTTTTCATATTTCTTTCCGACGTCGTAGTAAGACCCACACGGGCAGACTTACGCGGCTAGGTGAGAAATATTCCAGCTTGTGGTGAACTCGGTGAACGGTGTGTGAGGCGACCAATGGTGTAATAGTTGGAGTATTCCGGCATTGCATCGGTCGTCTCAATAGCATTCCATGGGGCAATAGTTGGAGTAATTCCGGCATTGTACCGTTTGTCAAATCGTTCATCGAGTTTTCACTAAATTAAAAAAGAAAAAAACTAATATCGTAACTACCGACAATGGAAATGAGGTATCTGTGATCGCGTGGATGAAATCAATACAACGAAAGTAGGTTTGTTTCGGTCGGAAGTCTTCACTCAGCGTGATTGCAATTTTTTACCGCTTTGATTAGCTGAAGTTTATTTAGACCATAAGATTAGTTAGTAACCCCAAGCGGGAAATGCTTGAATATCAACGATCTTATGGCGCGCACGTAAGGTTTGCCTTCTAGAATTTTAATTTTTTATATGTGGTCGCTGCGACCGAGTACCCGGCAATTTCCCCCATGAAAATCCACGATCTCCCCTGGAGCAAGTTTTCCGAACCGTCACTAGAGGGCACTTCTAGAATTTTAATTTTTCATATGCGGTCGCTTCTCGAGAGTATTCCGCAATTTCGCGCTTGAACATCGACAATCAGCGTGATTGCTTCTTCTTCTGTCATTCCTACTCTCTAAGAGTATTTGCCGCCATTACTACACTTCGCCACCTATCTCTGTCTTGGGCTGTCTCTCTCCAATCTTCAACTCCAAGTGTTTTTAAATCTTCTTCTACCACGTCAATCCATCTTTTCCAAGGTCTACCTCTAGGTCTTTTCCCATGTGATTTCCATTCCAATGCTACTCTGATTAATTCGTTCTCTCTTCTTCTCACTTGACCTAACCATTGTATTCTTTGGCTCTTAATATAAATTTTTACCGGTGCTAGTTCCAACATATCGTACAGCTCTATGTTGTACCTCCTCCGCCAATTCCCCGTTGTTTCATCGATGATTTTTTTTATTGTTTTTATTAGTTCGTTAAGTTTTCTTTAGACACTTAGATCAGATACCTAAGTACCCCGATAACTCCCCCTCGACCGTTGCCTGTTAATAATTTATTTTTACAAGTTTTTTCGACCAGCAATAGGAGTCGCGTGCGTGTGTGTCCGGTGCCAAATTTTTTTTTTTAATGTCATCCCGTCCGTCAGCAGTGGTGTTTTCGAACCACCGTCTTCGCAGCGCTAGTGTTGCAGCCTCTGTTTAAACATTTTTTGGTTTGCGCTCTCTGGCCCTTTATTTCTAGGTTTTTTTCTAGTTCCCACAAGTTATCGTATGTTTTTACTTGGCATTATAGATCATGAACAATTCCAATGAAACTGATGCTCTTAATGCAATATCCCACGGTTCTTTATCAATCAGTCAATCCGCAAGAAGCCATGTTGTGCCGGAAACCACCCTTAGGGAGCTGGTCCGAAAACTTAAGATTGTTCCAAAAAAAGTAAGTTATTGTCTCTTTGGCAATAAACGGGTTTATACTTGTGTTTCTATAATCTTATAGGCATCTAGAAGCTATATCAAAACAGAAGATAACGCAAGGCTATCCAGGGCGATAGTTCTGGTTAGAGACTATAGGTACACTGTCAACGGTGCTTCGAGATAGTGTGACGTTCCTAGAACCACACTAAAGAAGGCCCTCAAAAACTTTGAGCGAATCAAAGGTGAATTGTAATTTTTTTTCTTCTGTATAAATTATTGAATTATATCTTTTTGTTAAAACGTTAGATTTTCTTCCAAAACTGTCGGCATGTAGTAAACCGACAGTAGTCCTGAAGACTTCGTTGCCAGAAGCGAATGGTAGTTATTCAGAAAGAGGTAACAGTAATTTTTTTTTTCTTCCGTATAAATTATTGAATTATATCTTTTTGTTAAAACGTTAGATTCTCTTCCAAAACCGTCGGCATGTAGTAAACCGATAGTCGTTTTAGAGACGTCTGTGCCTGACGTCTCTAAACTGACAGTAGTCCTGGAGACTTCGTTGCCAGAGGCGAATGGTAGTTATTCAGAAAGAGGTAACAGTAATTTTTTTTTTCTTCCGTATAAATTATTGAATTATATCTTTTTGTTAAAACGTTAGATTCTCTTCCAAAACCGTCGGCATGTAGTAAACCGATAGTCGTTTTAGAGACGTCTATGCCTGACGTCTCTAAACCGACAGCAGTCCTGGAGACAACGGTCTCCACATCGGAGGCAGACACCACCACTAGAATTTGTGGAGAAAAAGGTAACATTGTAAAATGATTTTATAATGAATAATAAGTGTAGTCATAAACTATAATCGCTTATTGATATTGATTTTTTAGTTGTGTTCCGTGGAAGAAAGAGTAGGCTAGTGATGGTGAAGCGCTTGGTGGAAGTTCACCAGCGCTCGGCCTACTATAAAAAGATGCCCTAAAATGTTATTATGATTTTTTAATTTAATTTTTGGCCTTTCCTGTGTAATGATGAATAATGTGTAATGCAATATTTTACAGCCGAAAAACCGGTTGTACATGAACAGGTCGAGGACGATTTGGAAGATGTTGATATGGCTGATGTCGACAATGATGACATAAGTTTTGCGGCTGATGTCCCAGCCGTAAACAACCACATTCGCTTTGAGGATGATGATGTCGTCGAAAACCGTAAGCGTTATTTCAATAATTTTTTTTATACATTTTATAATGTCATTAATTTACAGATGTTGTTGCTCCGGTTGACCCGTACACTTTCGTCGACGATGAGCCGGGTATGTACCGTTTGTACTCACCTAACCAGTTTACGATATTTATTTAACGTTATAGTTTCAGAGTCAGAACACCGGAAGCTTGTCAAACTAGAAGTGGACATGGTATACACACCATCTGCACCTCATAACGAAAACTCCCCGCCACCGTCACCGTCGTGGACCAACGATGTGCCGATGTCACCGGTGGCAGGACCGTCAGGAGTCAACAATCCGGTACCGTCGTGGACCAATGATGAGCCGATGTCACAGGTGGCGGGACCGTCAGGGGTAGTGAGGTTCACACGACTTCCCGGGTCCGAAGATGGTATGTTATATTTTTCAGTATTTTTTTTTTGCATCATTTCCTACGGTCGTGCATCTCATTTCAGCCGTAATTGCCGAAATGCGTTTACCTTTGTTTGATGGGTCGTCGTCGTCGTCGTCGTCGTTAGTCGTCGGATGTGAGGGTTATTGAAATCAGGTGTGTGGTTTTTCGTTTTACTTATATCAATATTTTTCCACAGTAGCGAGCCCATTGATGAGTTACAAGGGACAGTTGTCGTCACGCAACTCGTCCATCTCCCGCAGTGAGTATTTTTGTTATAACCTTGGGCGAGTGTGTACCGTGTTATTAATACTAGTTTTTTTCCATAGGCCCATCTCCAATGCCCAGGAGAACCAGGCTGAACGTCACAGAAAAGTTGACCAGCCTCATAATAACACGCGTTAGTTCACCTTTGCACAACATACCTTCCCACTTGGCAATAAACATATGGTATTTTTTTTTCGCAGCTGATTAAGTACTGCCCATTTTGCAAGTACACAACGGACGACAACAAAATGACTAGGCACATCGGGATCAAACACAGGCAGCTCCTGAAACGACCCGTCAAGGCGAGCCTGGATGGCATGGGCAAAACCTTTGGCGGGGAGTCCAGGCGCTCTGTGTCCCGATGAATGTCATAAAAGAACAGATGGGTCCTTATTGGGATGACGTTAGCTTTCGGCGCGTTGCCTTCAAGTAACTATAGATTTATATAAATATTGAATCAGAAAATATTTGTCTTTAACTGTGTTTCATTTCAACATTTTAGATTGTGCGTCATGGGGAGGCTAAAAGTTTACGGTGTGTCGTGGAACCTCCCGGAGGCACCCACCTTCCCCAACCCATTCCAAAAATTTATCGCCGACGTTCCGTTACCTTCGCCGCCATGCACACCGCTGTGAATCACGGAGCAGCAAAATAAAGTGGTGCCCGTGGACGAGCCTGAGCCAGAAGACATCACGGAAGTGACAATTTCACCGTGAGTTATTGACGATTACATTTTAAAATCAATTGTCTGTTAGGTGTATTAACGGAGTTTTTATATTCCGGTCTTCTAGGTACAAAAAAGTACGCGACGGTGCAAGTCTGGGGAAAGCCAAGCCCGGAGACGGTTTGGAGAAAATATAAATATCTCCCTTCAATCTGTGAATTCCCCAAAATTGTCCCCGACAGTGGGTCATGAGAAAATATTTATAGGCTACCGTCTCGTCGGACCGTCCAGTATAATCAGGGTTAGGTAGTCGGGCGGCCGATAAGAGATTTTTGAATCAACAGGTGGACTACAATCGCGGGAATTTTGTCCGAAGACCTACTGACGGGGCCAAGGTTTTCGAGAAAAAATGTATACCCGCCGTCAATCCGCGGACTCCCAAATTTTGTCCCCGTGAGACGGTCATCGAATTTCCAATACCGTAAACGACGGGCGGCCGCACCGCGATCGGCCGCCGTCGAGCGATAAGAATTGTTTTGAATCAACAGTTTGACCTCAATCTGGGGAACGTCGGTGACAGACTCACTGACGGGGACAATATCTTGGGGAAAAGGAGGATGGAACGATGCTCGCTGAAGTCCAAAGTGTCCGGGTGGTTGGCGGACCGACTCCCCGGTACTCACGTACGAAGTCGAATTCACTTTCAACTATTTCCTACCACTATATCTCGTTTAATATTCGTCCTAGCTCTATTTCACCTCTGTCCATTTACGTTTTATTTTCGTTTTTCAATCAAATTTGAAAGTTTGAAAGCCGTCGGATGAAAGCTCGCAAAGTTGACTTCCGAAAAAGATCGAAAATCTCACGGGGATACGGTTAGGGAATTTCGGGATTAAAAGTTTTGTATCGGTCTTCAATGGTCGCCGTCGACGGGGTTGACATCGGGCGGTCCACGTTCAGCTGATTCCGTCGCCCGTTCCATCAATCGCGAAAAAAAAATCAGTAGATAATGGGCTACGCACCAAATTATTTCCGCGGTCGCGACGACCGTCTACCCGGCGGATCTCGCTTGACCACGGATCGTCTCCCCGTAAAGACCGTACCGCTACGCACAATTTTTTTTTCCTCGGACGCGACGACCGACTACCCGGCTGCTCTCCCTCGACGGCTGGTCGTCTCCCCGTAGCGGACAGAACATATATATATATTTTTTTTTTTTAATTTACTACCGGATGCCTGACTGATTTGATGAGACCCGGGAGAGTCAACCCCGGTGTCGGATTCGAGAAAAAATGTATACCCACCGTCAAACGACAGTCGGCTGGTGGAACATATTTTTTTTTTTTATTATTTCCAATAGCTAACCTAACGTCCGAAAAAAACATTGTCCCCAACAGCCGGTCAATTCCGTGACCGATTCACGGTGACAGTCAAATAATCAGTGACCTACTAACGAGGACACAGTCCCCGTGTGCATGGCTAGATTGACCACAATCCATGACCATCTCTAGGAATAGAGCTAGGACGAATATTAAACGAGATATAGTGGTAGGAAATAGTTGAAAGTGAATTCGTCTTCGGACGTGAGTACTGGGGAGTCGGTCCGCAAACCACCCGGACACTTTGGATTTCACCGTGCATCGTTCCATCCTCATTTTCCCCAAGATATTGTCTCCTTCAGTGAGTCTGTCACCGACGTTCCCCAGACCACTACGCGTGCATATCATCGTCCTCAGAGACCTCATGACAGGGACAATGTCAACTCCGAAGACGGCGTCGAAAAAAAATGAATACCCCGCTTCAATCTCCGAAATTCCCGAATTTTGTCCCCGTGAGTCGGTCTTCGAATTTTTATCAGAGTCCTCATGACGGGGATAATTTCAACAGCGCTAGTGGCGCATAGGTGGTTTCGTGCAAAATTCGAAAATGGTGTTGTCCGACCCGCCGTCGTCAAAGCGCTAGTGTCGCGGTATATACGAGTACACTGTCCCTATCAGTTGACAAATATAATTATTCGGTACACTGCAACCCTCAAATTTTTCCTTCAGAGAGAGACCTCTAGCGAGGGACAATGTCAACCCCGAAGACGGCGTCGAAAAAAAAATGAATAGCCCGTAGCGTGATTGCATTTTTTTTACTGCTTTTTATTAGATCGTTAAGTTTTTTTTTAGACACTTAGATTAGATACCTAGGTACCCGAAAACTCCCCATCGACCGTTGCCCGTTGCGATAATTTTTAATTTCGTTTTACAAGTTTTTTTTTACCTGCCCCCTGGTTGCGCTTTAACAAAAATGTTGTTTTCTTACGCGGTCGCGCTGGATATGTACCCTTCAACTCTCGCTATAACGCCGACGATCGCCCGGGAGTTTTAAATGTTGAGTTCACCTTCCCTATTATATTTTTAAATTTCCACTCGAAAGTATTTCACAACCGCGTAAGAAAAAAATTAGTTAACCTAACCTAAATTTTCCGTACTGCCACCAGAGTGCACTTTCAAGAATTTTTTTTTTCTTGACATGGTCGAGACGGGCGGTTTCCTGCTGAGTGCTGCGTGAACTTGAACTGCTTCCCATGTGGGAGATGTGAAAATAAAATTGTTGCTGCGTTGTTTTCTTTTTACCTTACAGTTATTGTACGTTTTTTCTTTGACCTTGTAGATCATGTCACGATCAAACGTACAAGATGCCATTAATGCCGTCACAATGGGTGTCTATTCCTCAGGACAGGCAGCAAGAAACTTTGATGTACCGGAGACAACCCTTAGGGAGCTCATAAAGAAGTTTGGCATTGTTCCCCCTAAAGTAAGTTTTATTTGTCTTTTTTTTCAATAACTGGTTATATAACTGTGTTTCTATAACATTTTTAGGCATCTCGAGGTTATATAAAGATGGATGCTAATCCTAAATTGACCCTTGCCATTAACATGGTGAGGGAAAAAAAATATAGCGTAAATCTAGCCTCACGTGTTGCGAAGGTACCACGTACCACGCTAAGAAACGCGTTGAAGAACTACAATAATATCAAACGTGAGTATTGCATTTAACATGCATATTTAACGTATAAATCGTTGAGTTATATGTTTTTGTAAACATTTTAGAGTGTCTTCTAACGGCGCCGAAACAGGCCGAACCGCCTGGCGTACCGTCTGCCGAACCTTCTGCTGAACCGTCTGCCGAACCGTCTTCCGATCCGTTGCCTGAGAAAAATTTAGTCGTAAAAAGTAACGTCATTATCAATTTATAATGATTAATTGTTTGCGTAATAAAATATAATCTCTTATTGATTTTGATTTTTTTAGTTGTGTCGCAATTCAAAGGCTGGAAATGCAGAGAACTTAAAGTGAAGCGGTTGGTGGAAGTCCACAATAAGTCTGCTTACTATCCCAATAGGGCAGCTAAGGGTATAATAATTTTGAATTCTAATTGTTGGCCTTATGCAATAAGGTAATGAAAAATTTTACAGTTGAAGAACCGATGGATTATGATGTTGGTGTTGAGGAGCCCGAGGTCGAGGAAGTTATCGAGGAAGAGGTTTCCATCGAGACCCCAGTGCCGATCAACACGCATCAAAGGTATTCGATAGATGAGGATTGTTCATCTCTAGTCTTATCATTTACACCCATGATGGTGGATGACGAGGATTCACTCATGGTGACCACCGAAAACCGTAAGTGTTATCTTCATTACATTTTTTATACATTTTATAATAACGTATTAATTTACAGTCACTAAACAGCCGCAAAAAACAGACGATATTTATGCTGTATACGAATTTGAAGAAGACCAACCGGGTATGTACCGTTTTTACTCACCTAACGAGTTGACGATTTTTATTTAACCATTACGTTACAGAATTGGAAAATTGGAAGTTGTTACCCGGCACTTCAAGAGTGAATGAATCGTCATTCGACCGATGTGAGTGTTATTATCTTCACTTTATTTTTTATACATTTTCCAAATGGCTAGTAAATATAAATAAATAAATAAATAATAACGTATTGATTAACAGCTATTGAAGGGCCACTAAAAATCGACGATGTCTTCACGCCATCACCATCTCCACAAGGCCGATTCCAGTTGGAAGAAGGCGAACAGGGTATGTACCATTTTTACACGCCAATCGAGTTGACGATTTTAATTCAACCATACCGTTTCAGAATTAGAAAATTAGAAATTGTTACCCGGCACGTCGAGAACGAGGACACCGTCACCAACGTACGCAGATTTACGGGAATCGTCGCCGACTGGGTCGTTGGTCGTCCGATGTGAGTGTTACAGAAATCAGGTGTGTGGTGTTTTGTTTAATTTATATCGATATTTTTTCACAGCACCGAGCCCGTTGATTTTCTGAAAAACCAGGCTGAATGTTTCGGAAAAAGTCAATAGCCAGATAACACAACGCATAAGTAACTTTTGCACAACATCATACATTACCTCCTAGCTATAAACTTATGGTATCGTTTTTTGCAGCTGATAAAGTACTGTCCTTTCTGCCTTACACGACTGACGACAATAAGATGACACGGCACATTAGCATAAAACATTGGAAACATCTGCGACGACCGGTCAAAACGAGCCTAGATAGCATGGGCAAAATATTTGGCTCGGAGTCCAGGCGATCCGTGTCCTTGGTGCCAATGTCCGTCATTAAAAACCAGTTGGGTCCTTATTGGGAAGATAGGTGTTATAGGCAAATCGCTTTCAAGTAATTATAGATTTATAAAAATATTGTATCTGAAAATATTTGTCTTTAACCATGTGTTCCATTTCAACATTTTAGACTGTGCGTCATGGGAAGGCTCAAGGTTTACGGCGAGTCGTGGGACCTCCTGGGAAGCCCAACCATCCCTAACCCTTTTGCGGATTTCATTGTAGAGGAGGAGCCGTCATCACAGCCACCACCTAAAATCCATCGCGTTATCCCGTCCGATGAGTTGCCGTTACAGGTCGAAGAAAGTATCGAAGCGGAACAAATTACACCGTAAGTTGATGACGATTACCCAATAAATTTAATGCCAATTGACGATATATTAATTATGATTTGTTAACCAGAAAACAATTAAGGAAGCAGATTGCGGATCATGGCTTCCAGGAGCAGCTGCCAAGAACCCACCCTTTAATTTCGCTACACATCAAGAACCTGGAGATTTCCCACGGACGCAACACAAGTGCCGTGAGCAATTACGTGGCAAACGTATCCCATATTTTGTTTTAAGTCTCTTAAAATTGGGCCAAACAATCGCCACTTCAATTAATTTTTTGAAAAACCTAAACACGCTAGTGACCTCGGCATTAAATACGTATTGTTTGGAAGACTCGACTTTCCCAAAACCCTTCGACGGTGGCCATAGTGTTCAGACATTGAACTCGATGAAGCTCCTCCATCAAACGTTGAAGCTCCTATATGCCCGAAAACTAAAACTACAACCAGGCGAGCTCTTCAAAAGGAAGACCGCTGAGGCAGTGAGCGTCCCAGAATACTCCCAAGTTCACGGTGTGATAGAAGAACTAATGAACACCCTGCCTGATTTCTTCAATCAGATGGAGGAGTACTTTGGAGCAGAAGGCTCGATAAAAGTTGCATCGGACAAAATGTCGTCAACTCTCCACAAACATGTAAGTATTTTTGGTCCTTACCAGACACGACCCTTACCTAATTCCAACATTTGAATTTACAGATCAGCGGACTTTGGCGAAAGGTAACCTGTGGGTTGATGTTGTTACTGCTTTGGAGGTCGAAACATAGAAGTGGTGTAGCGGCCAATCTTACAACGGAGGAGTGGGAGGCCAGGAGAACGGACTGCAGCAATACCGTCCTAACCGTGGCCAAACATAAAACCGGGGACAAACAACCGGCCTCCATAGTGTTAAATGAGGACTTGGCGGAATACATGCACCGGTGAGCAGTAAGCTTCATTTATACTCAGAGTTGCTCATCTAACAGTGATAATTTTGCAGATACTATGCTCTACGCCAGCGCGTCACAACACAGGCTTGTCATTTTTTTATTACAAACAAATGTGACGTGTCGTTAAACTAAACAAACGCGTCGTTAAACTCTACGACGAAATCAATAAAATTTATAAGTGCAAGTTGTCGGCCTGCTTGTTTAGGAAAATTGTGGAAACCGAATCCATGGGCCAGTGGGCCACGCACCTGAAACCAGCAAAAACATTGCGAAATCGCTGCAGCACTCCGATGTGGTGGCTGATTTTTTTTATAGGTTGCCGGGCACACAGGAGGCCATCCGCCGGCAGAAACATATTGACCTGGTCGTTCAGACTGCCATGTTTGAGGCGGAGACCTTGGAAAAGTGAGTTACTGAATGATTTATATCAAAGAGTACATAACGTCTCAGAGTCGAGAGTTCGGGTGACCACCAGATATTTTTGCCCATTGGGTTCATGGCCCTGCATTTTCCAATAGAGCGATTTGCAACAAGTGCTAATACGAGATCTATACCTTCGGCCATGCAGTCAATATTTGTTTCGGGGATTCCACCGACTTCAGCCGCGAGAGTGCTACGAAACAAGTCCCATTCTGCGGTGCGGACATTGAACCGAGAGATGGTCATTTTCTCAGGATGATGTCTAACTGTGGCTAGTTCGAAACAGAGCACTCTATGGTCACTATCTGTGACATTTTTGACATCCCAGCTTTGTACTATGTTCTTAATGTCTGAGGTGTTCATCGTAACATCAATGTTGGAGGAGCCCATCCTCTCCCGGTCATAGGTGTTTAATTTGCCGTGGACATTGTGAACTGTGAGGTCGAATTTCTCAATGAGCTCTTCGACGATCCTACCTCATTTATTTCGTTTAGGTGCATGCCATAGTTTGGAGTGACCATTGGTGTCCACGCCTATGAGGAACCGTTTTTCTTTATTCAGGATTTGATCCAATCGTTCCGTATGCAGGATGGTCGGGACATTAAACTTAAAGTACGCAGAGACCAGGACTATAAAGTCCAAGGGACCTTTGCCGCACGTGGCTGTTATGACTATTGCATTATTTGAGTTATGCAACCCTAAGCTTATCACTTGGAATCTTTCAGTAAGGACAATTATTGCCGCGCCTGATTTATTGCTGAGGTAGACCTGTCTACAGTTTTCAAAGGCATAGATCCTGCCGTTCTTGACTAGAGGTTCCTGTATCAGGGCAAAATCGACTCTTTGAGATCTGCACCATTCCCTCAGCTGGTGACTTGCTAGTCTGTCCTTATTAAGGTTGTGTTGGACTACTTTGATGTTTTTGTTATTGTTTCTATTTTCCATCATTGGCTATTAGTTGTGAAATTCGTTCGTCGAAGCAACGCCCGGATTGCTGTCGATCTAGCCGGGCAATTAGCCGAAGAAGCTTTGTGCTGCTTCTCTTACAGTTAGCACATTTTGTTGACTCTGTCATGCACTTCCGAGAGTCGTGTAATCCCGCACAGTTTCTGCATACTGGCCTGTCTGCCTTGCACGTTTTAGCAGTGTGGCCAAAGCCCTGGCAATTGTAACACTGGGTGATTTTGTCATAAATTTTCATTTTGCATTTTGTAAGTCCCAGGTATGCGTTTTTGCCCTCAAGCTTGGAGAAGGTCTCCGGGGATACTTCCACTACCGAGTAGACCGTGTGGCCTTCCCGGGGCCCTAGCCTGAACACTGGCTTTATGTTATTAGAGTCCGCCTCGCTGAGATTGAGCAGGGTACAGTTATCCCAATCATGATAAGGAATATGTTTTGTTACCAACGTCAAATATTAAAAAAAATTCTGAACGGGAATTTAATTGGGCGCATGGTGATATACTGTACGAAAGTAGTCCGTCCTATATATTATAATTTATAATATCCATTGTAAGTTTATAAATAGCGAATAGGTACTTTTAAATTATAATATTATAAATAATATTTATAATAACATCAGAATATTATATTAATATCATTACT
>NW_021770540.1:938507-950115 GCF_005508785.2 Acyrthosiphon pisum
AATGTACAACACTTTAGTGCCTGAAAAAGAAAAAGATAAAGAAATTTCTACAATTCTAAGTAGAATGAAAAAATATTGTTCACCAAGAACAAATTAAATTATGGCACATTATACATTTTTTACGGCTAAACAAAATGATAGTAGTTTTGATGTATATCTAACAAGATTGAAAGAACTCATAAAGCCGTGTAATTTTGGTGTGCTGGAGGATAAGTTACTCAAGACACAAATTATATTGGGTATACAATGCAGAGATACGCTGGAGAACTTGTTACGAGAGGAAATGACCTTAGAAAAAGTGGTGTCATTCTGTCAATCGGTGGAGGCGACAGAAAATAATTGCAAGGAGTTGGAGAAATCAGCGGAAGTTCATCATATAGTCAAAATCAAAAGCAACCATCAACAATTGTACAATGTGTGGTAATACACATTTAATTAATGCATGTCCAGCTTATGGAAAAGTATGTAACAAATGTAAACGATTAAATCATTTTAGTAGCTTTTGTAAATCTAAGTTGGACTCAGTTCAAAAAATCAATAAAAATAATAAAAGTAATTTTAAATAATAAAATAAAAAATTTTTTAAGCAAAATTTAATAAATACAGTTGATTCTGAAACTGAGCTTAATGATTATGATTTAATTTTTTCAATAAATCAAGTTAAAATAAGTGAAACAGATTATAAAAAATGGTTTCAAATATTTTATGTCAATAATGTTCAAATTAACTTTCAATTGGATACAGAAGCTGAGACCAATGTTTTGCCGTATAAATGGTATAAAATAATTAATACTAAAGAGCCAATACAACAAACAAAGACTAAAATAGTGTCGTATGGTGGTTATAAATTAAGTTCAATAGACACTGTAGTGTTAAAATGTAAAATTAAAGGAATTGTCAAAAATGTACAGTTTATAATAGTAGATCACCCAAACTGTGTTCCTATTTTGGGGTTAAATACCTACTTGTATAAGTTTAAATCTAGTACAAAGAATTAATCAGTTAAATGTTAACAAATCAAGTAAACTTGATAAGTTCATTTGTACAAATAAAGAGGTGTTTGAAGGTTTAGGTACTTTTCCAGATATAGTAAAAATTAAAATAATTGATGGAGTAGTTCCAAAGGCGAATCCTCCACGTAGAGTACCATCAACGATAAAGACAAGATTAGAGCGAACCTTAAAAACTCTTACTAATAAACAAATCATAGAACCAGTAAATGAGCCTGTAGAGTGGGTCAATAATATTGTAATAGTGGAAAAATTAGACAAAACACTTAGAGTTTGTATTGAACCAAGTGAATTAAATAAAAGCATAGTACGAGAATTTTATCCAATTCCTACTTTAGAGGAAATCATTCCTAAATTAACGAATAAAAATATTTTCTGTGTTTTTGATTTGAAAGATGGGTTTCATCAATTAAAGTTGGATAATCCAGTGATTATTGCACATTTAGCAGTCCTTTTGGATGCTACAAATTCTTGAGAGCTCCATTTGGATTAGCCTCTATACCAGAAATTTTTCAAAAATTAACCAATAAATACTTTGGGGATATAGACAATGTAACTGTTTATTTTGATGATATACTGTGTGCGACAAATACTATTGAAGAAATGGATACAACAGTAAAAGAAGTTGTAGCTAGAGCAAAAAAATATAACATCAAATTTAATTCAAATAAAGTACAATTTTACCAAAATGAAGTAAAATATTTAGGATTATTGTTTTCAAAGGAAGGAATGAGACCTGACAATGATCGCATCACAGCAATAAAAGAATTAGCTATACCGAAAAATAAAAAAAGAATCACAACAAATATTAGGAATAATTAATTACCTTAGGAAATTTATTCCAAACTTATCTAAAATAAGCTCACCATAAAGGGAACTATTAAAAAAAGAATGTGATATGGCAATGGACCGATAAAAATACAGAATTACTAAATAAAATTAAAACTTTAATATCAGAAGCTTCAATATTGAATAATTTTGATATAAACAAACCAATAGTTTTACAGTGTGACAGTTCACAAAATGCATTAGGATGTTGTCTGTTAGAAGATAGCAAGCCGGTGGCCTTTGCGTCTAGGTCATTAACATCAACTGAGTCAAACTATGCGCAAATAGAAAAAGAACTGTTGTCGGTGACATTTTCCTTTTCTAAATTTCATAATTATATACATGGTAGTAAAATAATTGTTAATAATGATCATCTGCCTTTAGTTTCCTTAATGAAAAAGCCAATAGACAAAATTAAAAATAACCGTTTGAGAAGATTAAGTATAAAAACTTTACCGTATACATTTAGTTTAGAATATGTCCCAGGACCTAAATTATTTATTGCAGATCTATTGTCCAGAAATATAGTACATAGACCTGTTAATGATGATTCTGAATTGACTGAAATAGTGCATACAGTACAAGTAGCTCCAGAATTAATAATATCAGGTGAAAATCTTAAACTATAGAAAAAGAAACTCAAGACGATGAAATATTATCTAGAGTTATTAAATATTATAAAGAGGGATGGCCTAAAAATGTAGTTAAAAACATAAATGGAGAAATAAAACATTATTATAATAACAAGGTAGATATAATAGTACAAGACAGTCTAGTTTATTTTAATAATAAACTAATAATTCCAAAAAATTTAAGAAAAGCCATACTTAAATTACTTCATGAAACACACTTAAGTGCTCAAAAACAAAAATCTCTAGTCAACTCAATATTTTATTGGCCTGGTATTAACTCAGATATATTAAGTATGGTTGAAAGTTGTAATATTTGCCAGAAATTCAAAAGAAGCCAAATCAAACAAACTTTGATAAATCATGAAATTCCAAAATTACCATTTATTAAAATAGGGTTGGACGTTGGATATAGCAGAGTTTAAAGGTTTAAACTATTTAATAGTAGTAGATTATTACTCTCGATGGCTAGACATAATACAAATAAAGCAAAAAGACACCATGACTATAATCTCTAAGTTAAAACCATTGTTCAGTAAATTTGGTATACCAATGGAGGTAATTGCTGACAATATGCCATGTGGTAGTGTGGAATTTCAAAGATTTGCTAAGGAATGGGAGTTTGAGGTAAAAACGTCGAGTCGTCATTACCCGAGGAGCAATGGTCTTGCTGAAAAAGGAGTTGATATCGCTAAAAAAATGATACAAAAAAGTAAAGAGGATAATCAGGATCATGAACTCTATCTATTAAATTATAGAAATTCTAAAGTAGCAAAACTAGATTATACACCTGCACAGTTGTTACTTAATCGTAATTTACGTAGTAAAATTATAAACACATTTGATAATATGATGCCAAAGTTAAATTTAGATGCACATAATCATATGATAAAAAAACCAACAAAAACAAAAAATATATTATGATAAAAACGCTGTAAAGAAAGAAATTGGATATAATAAGGGTGATAAAATTTATGTACAAAACTATAAAACTCAAATTTGGGAGAAGGGTGAGATTGTTGAAAAACTGAAAAGTCCTAGGTCTTATAAAGTCCAAATGGAAAATGGCAAAATATTGAGAAGAAATTATGTAATCCACATAAGAAAAAGGAAAGCTTTAAGCTTAGAAGGATTTACAACTTCACCTCTGTACATAGATAAACCTTTAAAGGAAAAAAGCAAAATTCCTACACCCATAACAACAAGGTCGGGTAGACAAATTAAAAAACCAGATAGATTAGTTTATTAAAAAAAAAAAAAAAAGAGATATGTAGGCATAGAATGTCAATAAAATAATTAGTTGTAAGTTGTATGAATATTGTTAATGATACTATATTGTATTAGTTGTAAGTTGTATGAATATTGTTAATGATAAATATTATGAGTATGAATATTGTTATGTTATAATTAGGGTTTTATTAATTCATACATATTGCTAAATCTCTTCATAATTATGTAAATTAGTATTAAGAATATTTTGGATGTTTTAAATTAAAAGTTAAAGTCAAAAAGGGGGAGATTAGGTATCACTGTAATTGTCATAAGTGATAACCGGCTAACCTTAATAATAACAAAGCTACAAAAACTGTGACTTCACTATAAAATATAAAAAATAATATAATGTTGTACAAATAAACAACATATAAACAGTTGACATCAGGTCAATTGATTTGTATACGGAATTGTTCGACTCTGGTTTATTCTAATAAATATTATGATAATATGGTTTTTTTAAACACTTCTTTACGTATCGATTGGTGTATATGGTTTTTAAATCTGACCACTAGATAGCAATATAAGTAATATTCATTGTAGGCATATTTTTTTCAAATACTTTTATTCCTTTTTACAGGTTACACTGTGTTACCGTCGATTTTTTAGTGGACTGTAGGTAGATGTAAGTGTAATTAATAGATTTTATTTTACCGCATTACTTCGTTTATTCTGCGGCGACTGACACGGTGACAAGTATATGAACACTGATACATGGTTGAACACACACTAAACGCTAAAGGTATAATAAAATTGGACATCGATTCAGATAACATTTAATACCGATAAACACAATAATAATGATAATAATATAATACACGCGTCACCATGCCGCCCGCCTTGAAAAATCAGAATATTCATACATAATAAGAACAAATACATATAAATAATTTTTCAACAAAAGTTTACAATAAAGAGATAAATAACGTATAATACATAAATAATCTAAATATAAGTTAGAAAATTATTAAATATAAATAAATTATTAAAATTTGGTATAATAGGTAATTAGATATCATAACATTATAATACAGAAAATATTTATTTATTTTTTTATTTTATGGACTATTTCCCTCAAAAGGAAGAGGACAAAGCTTACGAACTGCTCTAGATACTTCTTTACCTTTTACTAATATAGTAGCTACCCGAATGACACCGTCGTCACCAGCCTGGACACGAACAACTCGACCCATGGACCAAGACATCGGGAGGGTATCGTTTTCTTTCACCAACACTACAGTACCAACTTTTAACTTAGGACCCTTGTTGTCCAGCCACTTTCGCCTGGTTTGGAGCTGCGACAAATACTCTTTATTCCAGCGTTGCCATAGTGTTTGAGTTAACTGAGTTACTCGCTGCCAACGTTTTAAGCGATTGTCCGGTACACCAGTTAAATCTGGTTCGGGTAAAGAACATGTTGGCTCACCAATTAAAAAGTGAGCAGGCGTTAATGGTGTAGTATCAGTAGGATCAGAGGAACAGGGAGTTAAAGGTATAGAATTAAGGACTGCCTCTATTCTAATTAGGATAGTATTCAATTCGTCATAAGTTAGATTGGTCGTACCTAAAACTCGGTATAAATGATTTTTAATAGATTTAATAGAAGCTTCCCACAACCCGCCAAAATGAGGTGATCGGGGGGGTATGAAATGCCACCTTATACCCTCCGTTGATAAAGCATCGTACATTTTGGTTAAATGCTCTTCCGAATGAAACATTTTTTTTAGTTCCAGTAACCTATTGTTAGCCCCTACAAAATTGGTAGCATTGTCGCTAAATATATCGGAACATACACCGCGGCGTCCGATAAACCGTTTTAAAGCATTTAAAAAGGCTTCAGTAGTCAAATCAGCAACTAACTCGATATGGACAGCCCGAGTACTAAAGCATACAAATACACATATATATCCTTTTAGCACAGCCGCATTTCTTCTTAAACTTGTTTTTATAGAAATAGGACCGGCGTAGTCGACACCACACTTTTTAAACGGTCGATTTGGCTCCAATCGTTCGGTTGGTAAATCTGCCATTATAGGTTCAACTATTGTTGGTCGAAGTCTAAAACATTTTACACATTGGTGAAATACATGCCGAGCGATATTTCGGCCTCCAATTATCCAATACTTTAATCGACTGTTCGCCAACATCGCTTGTGGGCCCGCGTGTAGAAGTAATTCGTGTTCGTTGCGCAATATTAATTTAGCAATTGTACTATACTTAGGTATTAAAATAGGGTATCGCTGTGCTATGTTCACATGCCTGGCATTTTTTATGCGACCGCCAACTCGTATAATTCCGTCTTCCAAAAAGGGTTGTAAATTATGTAATTTACTTTTTACCGTTAAAGTACCATTTTTATTTAAATCCTTTATTTCACTGGACCAGTAGGACGCTTGAGTTATTTTAATTATAATTATTTTAGCTTCTTTTAATTCGTCGGATAATATTGGACCAACCACCTTCATTTTTTTTATTCGAATTTTTATAAAACGCAAACAATAACAAAAAATACGTACTAATCTTTTCCACGATGAATACTTACTTAATATGTGTTCCTTTACTACCGGTTGTGCTACAAATGCAGCAGTTTTCTGTGTACTCTTCTCTTCCGGTATTTCGGTATATCTTAACTCGCAAACAGTCTTTGGCCAACTTTTATTATCGTTGGTTAACCAGCTTGGTCCGTGCCACCATATCGAGCTATTTATGATTTCTTTTGTACTGCATCCTCGCGAAATAATATCCGCAGGATTGTCCTTTGTTCCAACATGGTGCCATTCATTTACTGAACTAAGGTCGTGAATTTCATCCACTCTATGCGCAACAAATGTTTGCCAACGTGTAGAGGGTGAAGTTATCCAAGCTATGACGATTGAAGAATCCGACCAAAAATAACGACGTTGTATTTTTATACCTAATTTCGGTATTACTTTGTTGTACAGCCTTACTAAAATTAAGGCTGCGCATAGTTCCAATCGCGGGAGCGATATAACTTTTAAAGGCGAAACTTTAGATTTTGCACACAATAAATGCGACGTGCAAACGCCACTATTATCTGTCGTGCGTATGTATATACACGCGCCATAGGCGGCTAAACTGGCGTCAGCGAACCCATGAACCTCTATATTACAATTATCTTCCGTACATATAAAACGTTGTATATTCAATTCACGCAAGTTTGCTAACTCATGTAAATATTTTGTCCACTCGTCGTGCATTTTCGCTGGTACCGGGTTTATCCCAATCAGTTTTTAACCTCCACATTTCTTGCATTAAAATTTTTGCCTTTATTACTATCGGCCCCACTAAACCTAGTGGGTCGAATAATGAGGCTATTTGCGCCAATATGCTTCTTTTGGTTGTTGATTTATCTGTATTTGTGTCCTGCACTTTATATTTAAATATGTCCTTACTAGGATGCCACAGGACCCCGAGAATTTTCGCCATATTGTCCTCTAATTCTAATACCGACATAGCATCATTATTTTCTTGGTTTAAATTTTGCAATAACCCCGAATCGTTTGCAGCCCATTTTCATAAGTTAAAACCACCTGATTGTAGCACTGTTCGCAAGTCATTACGCAATTGTACGGCCATCTCTTTCGTATTTGCTCCACCTAGATAATCGTCCATATAAAAATCATTTTTTATAGCAGTACACGCTTCTGGAAAATTACTATACTCATCTTCGGCTAATTTATACAAGCACGCGGTAGCTAAGAACGATGCCGAGACAGTGCCATAAGTGACCGTATTTAACTGAAATATTTGCATAGGTTGTTCTTTATTTTTACGCCAAAATATTTTTTGATATTTGCGATGTTCCGGTGTAACCCAAATTTGACGGTACATTTTTGATATGTCCGCGGATATCGCATATTTGTGTGTACGAAACCTAGCCAAAATATTGACTAAATCGTCTTGTATTGTAGGCCCCTTTAATAGTACATTATTTAAGCTAATGCCTGTATCAGTTTTACTAGATCCGTCGAATACTACGGGCAGACGAGTGGTACTACTATTTTCGTTTATTACGGCGTGATGCGGTAGAAAATAGCCGGGTTCATTGACCGACCCTTCCCCCGCACTGCACAGCAGTTCCATATGACCGAGATATAGATATTCATCAATAAATTGCTGATAATCTTTACCTAATTTTGTATTTAGTGCTAATCGTTTTTCGGTCGACAGAAATCGCCGGAACGCGCTTTGATAAGAATTACCTAATTTATTACTAATTTCTTCGCGGAACGGCAATTGTACTACGAATCTGCCCGATTCGTCGCGTCGCACTGTTTTAATAAATTGATCGTAACAAGTTTTTTCTTCCAAAGTGTAATTAGTATTTTTATCTACGTTTTCTACTTTCCAAAACAAAGAAATATTTTGTGTCTCTTTTAAATTTGATTTATTATTATCAACTGGGCCTGCCACAATCCAACCAAACTTTGTTTCTTTCAATGTAGGACCATTTTCATTTAATTTAATTTGACCCTTATCCAATAAATTAAAAAACAATTCTACACCCATCAACATATCTATACGTTGTGGTTTGTTGTAGGCTTTATCAGCTAGTATTATATTATTCGGTATCTTTATGAACTCAGTATTTATCGCTTTTATTGGAATATTGATCGTTATACAAGGTATTATCAAACATGATATATTAGCTTTGAAATCTGTACTACAAGAACTCACCATTACCGTAATCTCGGATTTTACCGTATGCAATGTGTGCCCGATTCCAGCTATATCATAATCAACTCTTTTGCGTCGCAATTTTAACATTTTTGCCATATGCTCTGTGATAAAATTGTTTTGCGAGCCAGAGTCCAACAACACTCTGCACCTTACCGGCTTGCCATCATTATTATATACATTAATTATTGCGGTTGATAGGAGCACCTGTCTATAGCTTATCGCCGATGCATGTGCCGACACACTTACATTACTCGCTGTGAGACTTTCCTCACTATTTTCTTCATATTGCTCCGAAGTGACATTACTTTCCGTCTTATTTATTTTTAAATGTAATAGTGTGTTATGCGCCTTATGACATTGAAAACATTTTTTGCCATCACATTTCTTTCCGATATGAGTCCGCATACATATCTTGCATAATTTAAGTTCACCCACCCTTTTTATTCGATCGGGAATGGGTGAAGCTAGGAAAGACGGACATTTATATATTGAATGCGCTAATTGGCAATTATAACATTTCATCCCACCATATGCTGGAAACGCCATCGATTTGTGGCTATTTTTGTTTTTCTTACAGTTAATCATATTATTTTTTATTTTTTCGTCATTACGAATATTTATATTCGAAGAGGTCTCCACTGCTTCCATTATTTTGAATCTCTTTTCTAAAAATTCAAGTAACACTTGTACTTTGGGTATTTCATTTTTAGGAGATACCGTTTCCCACGCTTTAAGTGTACTAGAATCCAATTTAGTTGCTATAAGGTGTAATAATATTGAGCCCCACTCCTTAGGCTTCTCACCTAATGTTTCTAATGCACTCATATGACCGTTTAACTGATCTATTAATTTTCTTAATTGCACAGCTTCTTCATTTATCGCCGGTATATCGAACAACTCTTTTGTGTGCGATTGCACTAATACTTTTTTATTATTATATCGAGCTTCCACGCTATTCCACGCTATGTTATAATTTGCGGCCGTTGTTTCTATATACATTATAACCTGTGCCGCCTCACCTTTCAAACACGAACGCAAATGAAAATATCGCGGAAAGCTGACCATTCCTCATATGCACCCGAATATTTTGGTATATCTATCGGTGATAATTTCATTTCCGCGGTTGCACCGCTGCAACAAGAATTAGCGCTACAATTAATTGCGTGTGCTGTATTATGGCCTATAGAAGCTGATTTTTGATCACCATTATCCTTTTTTGTGCATTATATTCTCGCCTAGAGCCATAGCACTAAAATATAGCTCCTCGAATTCTATGCGGTAATCATCCGTTTCGTCCTCAAGCGACTCTATTTCCGATTGCACCTGATTAAACTCCAACCATAATTCATCGATCTTTTTACTTCTACATTTAACTTCTAATGGGTCCACTCCTTCTTTATTTAGATATATATTGAACCTAGTTAATTGTCCTTTTAATTTCCCTCTGCGGGCTTTTAGTGACATTAAATCTGACATATTATTGCAGAGGTATGTTTTTTTGAGTGTGTATACTTGTCAGTGTATGTGTGACAGCTTGATGCCTAAAGTGGACGGGATCGCCGATCAAGATAGACAGCTGTGTGTTTGTGAGTAAATATGGGTTTGTGTGGTAACGTACCTATGCGAAAGGCTAATTATTTTATTATCTATAGGTACCGAGCTATATTATCTAAGACCATTTCCCCTTTGACTTAAATACCTGGGAGAAAACCCGCTAATAGGATTTATTTATAGGAAAGAAATAAGTAACTAAGAACTGATACTACTTACCACCTTGAAACTCACGTCCTCACCGTCCTCTTGCTTGTTTTTTTCTTTTTCGCCCTACTTTTGAATATATAATATTTGCTGCACATACACGACCAATTATCACTCGCACTTAACTTTTTTACGGAATGCTATAACTATTAATTACTAATCAAAAAAATTACTATTTTACTTTAAATTATGAGTTATGCTAATTGCATCCGGTTTCGATGGACCAATGTTACCGTCGATTTTTTAGTGGACTGTAGGTAGATGTAAGGGTAATTAATAGATTTTATTTTACTGCATTACTTCGTTTATTCTGCGGCGACTGACACGGTGACAAGTATATGAACACTGATACATGGTTGAACACACACTAAACGCTAAAGGTATAATAAAATTGGACATCGATTCAGATAACATTTAATACCGATAAACACAATAATAATGATAATAATATAATACACGCGTCACCACGCTGTATAATACTTGCATATGTTTTCAGTTTGATTATTGAAAACTTGTCAATTCATTATTGATTTGTAGATAATACTTTACTATTTATTTATTGATTTGATTTGCAAACAAACAATTAATACATTTGAAAATATAATTATAGTAGATATCGTCTGCTCGCCTTCTATAAGCTGTGCTTGTATTGAAGGTGATGAGTTCTTAATATAGAAATTTAAATATTAAACATAATTATAAGTAGACTAAAAACATAGAAGAATAGATTAATGTGAGAGAGAAAGAAAAAAACAAAAATTATAGTTACAATATAGTAATAGCAGAAAAAAAAATAGTTACATAATAATAATAAATGGAAACGATGCATAGATTATTAATAATTATACAATATAACTTAGAGTAGTGTTAACATGGTATTTAAAATGATTACAGTTATTGAAGATATTAATATTAATTTTTAAGTCTTTACAAAGAGTAATAGCAGTATTTAATGTACTTTTGAAACCAAAAGATTTATAACATCTAGAAATATTAATATTTACATTTTTCTTAAACCTAGTATTTACATTATGGTTACATATCGGTACAAAATTCCTATGCTTATATATTAGTAATAATACACTTTTTTTAAACAGCTTATCAAAATTAAATACATTTAATTCCTTATATATAGTATCAGTACTTGTGTAGCTAGGTAACTTTAATATAAATTTAATTTATTTATTCATAATTGTTTTTAGTTTATTCAAATGAGTATCATAAGCACAACCCCAACTCTCAATACCATACGTAATAACTGATTGAACGAGTGAGATATAAATTATTCTTAATTGTATTTTATCGAGTATAGATCTAAGTTACGAAAAATATAAAAGAATTTACGACTTAATGATATTAAATGTTCAATTTGATTTTTCCATTTTAAACGCGAATCATATATAATCCTTG
>NW_021770540.1:950165-957399 GCF_005508785.2 Acyrthosiphon pisum
TTAATTGTATTTTATCGAGTATAGATCTAAGGTTACGAAAAATATAAAAGAATTACGACTTAATGATATTAAATGTTCAATTTGATTTTTCCATTTTAAACGCGAATCAATATATAATCCTTGATACTTTATACAATTAACGTTTTCTATACATACAGATGCACAGTTTAGGTCATTATTCGCTAGGCACATGTTTGAGTGTTCACAGATTTTTAAATTGTTCTGAATTTCAACATTAGTTACATTAAAAACAATGTGTTTGGTTTTATTTAGATTTAACTCAAGAAGAGTGATATTAAACCATGATTTAACAGTATTAAAAATAACATTTGCTTTAATATATAATTCTTCTATATTTTTATCATGTATAAGAATAACTGTGTCATCAGCAAAACACATAATTTCAGCTTCTGTATTTATATTAAGTAAACTATGATAACAAACAATAATTTTGTCAAAATAATATTTATTCTTTCTATCGTTAACGGATTACAGTGGTAACCCATAGAAAATATGGATCCTGATGCAATAAATAACTTATTGGACGATAGTTTTGGCTCATTTGATGATGTTTATAGTTCAGATGAATATTTACCGCCAGGTATGCAAGAATCTAATCATACAAGTAGCGATTCTGATAATATTTCTGAATATAGTATTGGTATTGCAAATGATGAGTGGAGGTACGATAAAAATTCAAAACCTCATATTTTTGAGTTTACTGGTAATCCAGGTCTTCAGTATAATTTACTAAATGACGAGCCTTACAATTATTTTAATATATTTTTTGATGACGAGCTATATAATATTATAGTCACATGTATAAATATGAGAGCAAATAATATTATAAGTAACGGTCTAAAACAAAATTCAAACCTAGGAAGATGGAAAGATATTGATGTAGATGAGTTAAAAGAGTTTCTTGGGTTAACAATTATAATGGGCTTTTTAAAATTTCCTACACTTCGTTCTCACTGGTCTAAGAATGAAATATATTACTATCCGATTTTCGGGAAAACAATGAGTCGTCATCGATATGAAAATATTTTGCGCTGCTTATGTTTTTACAATCCGAATTTGGTTGATAGATCTGACCGTTTACATAAAATAAATAACATCACAAAACATATAACTAGAAATATTCAAAAAAGTTATTACCCAAATCAAAACCTTTCGCTAGACGAATCTATGTTATTATGAAGGGGGAGATTGAGTTTCCGCCAGTATATTCCTAGTAAGGCCCACAAATACGGTATAAAATTTTTTGAATTATGTACTAACGATGGGTTCGTATTAGATCTGATAATTTATAAAGGCAAGGGAACAATTGAAAACGACACACCGTTTACTTTTGGGATTGTTGACAAATTAATGTCAAATTATTATGGAAAAGACCATACTTTGTATATGGACAATTATTATAATAGTATACCTTTGACAAAATACTTATTAGAGAATAATACAAATGTTGTGGGTACATTGAGGAAAAACCGGAAAGAAAATCCAAAAGAAGTAATGAATGCTAAGTTAAAAAAAGGGGAAGCAATTCACGCAGAGAATGGGAATATACATGTTTTAAAATGAAGGGACAAACGCGATGTTTTTATGGTTTCAACCGAACATAATTTAGATTTTACTTCAGTAATTGACAAATTTGGAAGGAGTAAATTTAAACCAGCTATGGTTTTTGATTATAATAATAATATGTGAGGTATAGATAGAGCAGATCAAATGATAAGTTACTACCCAACTCCAAGGAATTGTTTACGGTGGTACATTAAAGTTTTTTTCCACGCTATGGACATATGTTTATGGAATGCTAATTATTTGTATAACAAGCAAAAGCCAAGTATGTCTCATTTAGATTTCAGAAGAAATGTAGCTAGTACTTTACTTGGTATTTCGAACACAAAGCGCTTTAGTATTCAAACAGTTCAAACTAAACAAACATTGCACCTAATACAGAAAGTTCCTATTAGAAAAAGATGTAGATTATGTCACACAAAGAAAATAAGAAAAACTATATTATATGTGTGCAATACATGCCAGGATGATCAGGGAAAAACAATTAGTTTATTCGCTGATCCCTGTTTCGCAATTTAAAATTCATAATTTATTATTTTATTATTTTATTATTTTATTAGTTTTCTTTATCTAGGGTTTGATTTATATTTTGTTTTTCTATGTTATTAAATATTTTATAAATGAACAAGGTTGTTCTATTGATATTTTATCAGTATTTTATAAGCAGTTATCTATTTAATTTTAGATTTTTTTATTATTATTATTATTTTATTAATTTGCGATGTATATTTTATTTCTAAAAATTTATGTTTTTATTACTCGATTCAAAAGAATAAAGGTATTTCATATTTTTTTTATCAACATTTGATGTGAATTATTTATTTGAATTAGTATTTATTTACATTGGAACCTCTAAACACGGGACACACTCGGTTGTTGATATTTTATTAGCTATTCGTAAGTGACCACTATATATTCAGAAGGATCAGTTTATAGAAAGTTTTTATTTTGTTCCCGAAAAGACGTCCGGTATATAGAGGTGTCCATCAGAGGAGGTTTTCTATAATTAATTTGACGATTTATGCAAACGATCGCTATATCAACTATAGTTGTCATTTGGTTTTTTTAATGTACATCTGTTTGAAAAAACCCATGTCAACTATACTTGACATAACTTGAAAAACTTCAAAAAAACTTCAAAATGTACAAATGAGTACTATATTACCACGATGCATACTTAAAAGTCATTTGGTAACTAAAAAATCTTTTTTTATGTCCTGGTATTTTTAACCAACTTTCTAAATTATACTGTGGCCGTTAACGTAATTTTAAATTTATACTTTAATACTTCTTATACATTTTATACTTAACGCTCTTAATAAATACAAAATACTGAATGATAAAATTTGTTTTACATATTTCTTGCCTTGCAATATACTTACTGTCAAATATTTTTGTACAACTTTTGTATTTCAATTTAATTTAATTTAATTAATTTTGGATATAAGAAACATGAAAGAAATATATCAGTATAATATAGTGTCTATTATGGTTAACTTATAACGATAATAAGTCAGTAATATACAAAATCAGTATATTAAAATATTAAACCCATTTGGAACCTAATTATTTTTTTATTCTAAATTGGTGGGTCCATTTAAAACTGTTGTATTAGGTTGATAATTGTATATAATACTATAATAGATCAAGGAAATTAAAATCACGTAAACAGGCACAAAACAAAAGGCATACTGACAAACTTACAGCTCTAGATATTATGAGAACCGAAGAAGACTTCAAAAATATATTGCAGGATATGGGAAGTTATCCATTTTTTATTCACTACCACTGCTCTGAACAAATTCATTTATATAGAAGTTATTGCCGAAGATTGCGAAGATTGTACAATATCCACGCTTAATAATTGATGCGACTGGATTAGTTGTAAAAATTTTTTCAAAATTTGGCTTTCAAAAAACCCGTTTTCTTTTTCTATATGAAGGTGTGGTTTATGATAATATTAAAAAACACAGCTTCACAGTAACTAATATGATTAGTGAAAGGCATAATAATATATCAATATTTAATTGGTTAGTTAAGTGGATTAATTGTGATATACCAACTCCCAAGAGAAACTGTCTGTGATCAATCGCCTGCCCTTCTTTCAGCAATAGTACAATGTTTTACACAATACTCGTCATTGAAAGATTATTTGAGAATTTGTGCTGACATTGTGTTTGAGAAGTTACCATCTAATTCACATTGGTTGCCAAATTGTTATGTGCGAACAGATGTGGCTCATTTTATCAAATTTGTCAGTAAGTGGACACCATTGAAAACAGCACTAAGAAGAGTGAGAGAAATTATTATTCGTATCATTGGAATTATTTTAAAAAGCCAATCTCTGGTCTTTATTGAATCAATTATTATGTCATTGTTTATAGTAATTACCAATGAAACAGATGGTACTCATTTAATATCATTTGAAGATACACCATGCGAACAGCATAACAAAATCTTAATTCAAGCTGTAAGTACTGAATTACATTTAGAAGAAATATTAGCATTAAATGAGACAGATGATGATCAAAATATAAACATGGATCTTGAGTATGAATGCCAGAGCGAAGAAGTAGAAAACATTGATAATCCCTTTCAATCATGGTCTGAAGGTTTATTTGAAAAAAGTAAAACATTTATCCGCGAAGGAAATGGTATCAATGCAATGTTTTTACCTACATTAGTTCCTTTTATTTTAAAGTGTACAAAACTGTTGCAACTGTGGTCCGGATTAATGGTTCCTTTTTTCGGTTATGGTGAATTAACTACCAGATCAGCTGCTGTCGAGTCCAGTTTCAAAAAGTTAAAACATGTTACATTTAAACATATTCCCCTACCAGTGGACATTGAAGAGTTTCTAGAAAATCATATTATGTCACTGCAGGGCGCATCACTTATTCGGTCTGCAGTCAATACCCAAACTATTGAACCATTACCAATTTTAGTTGAAAATGTAAACATTTCAACTCAAATTGTGGAAAATGTGGATAATATGTTAACATAATATAATAATAAAATAAATATTAATATTATTAATATTATTAACATAATATTATATTAGTAATGATTGTCCACTATGTAATAAAGGTGATTTACCAATGCCTGTATATTACCTTTTCTAACAAATTATTAAAAATTGTTCAAATTGTGCACCATTGTGCTGTAAACAACATTGTATGTGATTTAAAAATTCACGATTAGTAGCAGAAATAATTTGTTGTTCCGTGGTAACTTGATAACTTACTGCAGCTATTTAATTTCTTTAATCAACCAGACAGGTAGTATGGATCAGCGTACACTACTGTTTTTAAGTGACCCCAGAGGAAATAATCTAAAAAAGGTTGTACAATGGTCACTCTGTCCCTACGTTAGTTATGGGTAGGGTTCGGAAGTGGATGATGTCAAAAAAAAAATATTTCCAAATCCTCATAAACAAGAATATTATGGAAAAACTTGCTGGGATGTGGAAACGCCTATTTTTAGTATTTGGGAGGGCTGTGGAAACGCCCGGTGTGGAAAAACCGTTTTTTGGTTGGAAGGGATTTTCCGAAAAATTCGTGAATGGTGTAATGGGCATGTATTAGAATGTATAACTGAAGGTATATAAACCGCTTTTACTTATTCGAACCATACTATGCGGTTTTCCTTGTAAAAGCATTTAGCATAACAACCTATGAACACAAGACGGTGGTTTCTTCAGTACGACGACAACAACAACTTTTACGACCACACCCAAGGCACCTGCGAGTTCCGTATACTGACCAGATCAATGGAGCTGACAGCATATATAAGGGAGACAGGAGCACAGCCTGATCAGATGTACCTGGATCAGCAAGACCGAAGTCACTTCACGCCACCAGCCATTATACACCGCTACACCGCTACTACCACGAAATAATTCTACATTACTACTATATTTTCATAATTGACTGTTCTAAATTATTAAAACACATTTTATTACTTTGAAATTAGTATTATTATTTCCAACTACATCATCGTTTGGATTCTGAAAGGGCTGCACGTAACACTGGCGCAGTCGGACTGGATTTCATTCAAAGGAGGCAACCATCAAAGGCTACAGTCAACAAGAAGGAATTGATCACTCTTCTAAGGCGACAACTCCGAGGAAGAACCAACAACAAAACAAAATCTACGCTGCAGTACCATCAAAAACCATACATCATGTCATCAGCATCGAGGAACACCGCTTTACTGTAAGTGGATAATTATTTTTGAATTTGTTACATAGACGTATGCAACATAATTAAAACATAAGTACCTAATATTAAGTAGTCGAGTATAAGTATAATGGTGTAAAACGTATATTGAATTATTATTGAAAATATTATTATTGAAGGGCATATTATTGAAGAATATTATTGAGGTTATTATATTGAAGTTATTATTGAGGTTATTATTGAGGTTATTATATTGAAGATTATTATTGATGTTATTGAAGTTATTGAATTTATAAAGGGTTATTGAATTATTATTGAAGTTTTATTAAAGGGCGTATTATTGAATTATTGAATTATTATTGAAGTTATTTTTTTATTATTGTATTAAAAGGGCATTTATTGAATTATTATTATGAGTATTGAAAAAAAAACGTATTAAATGAGTGGTGAAGCAATTTATGGACAAAAAAGGTACATCTCACTTGAACGTAGCTAATTCATTGTACGACACCGGTGTAGGAAACGAATTAAACGAAACAAATAGGAATATTGAATTATTAAGCCCGATAAAAGCCCCAATCGAATTATTAAACCCGATAGACGCTACAGCCCCGTTATTTTCCCAAGCCCAATCTCAGATAGGAACTCAGTTAGAAGTTAATCCAGGGGGAAGCCCGATCGAGGAAAAATTACGTATAAACACTCGTAGTAAGGTTACAGATAGTTTTGAATTTCAATCATTAGAATTTCCGAAAAAAACATGCTCTAGAAAAATGCCTATAACTATAAAATTAGAAGATTCTTTTAAATTAATACCATTATGCACAGGTGTAGACGATATTTATCAATTCATAAATGTATGCGACATGGCTGTAAGTCTAGTAGAAGAGTCAAGCGTGTCGACATTAGTCAAATATATTACCACAAGGATAACAGGTAGAGCGTTGGAAATGATTAAATATAAAAATGTATCAAAATGGGCGTTTATTAAAAGTTATTTAACAGACGCATTCGAAGTAACCTCTACAGGCTCATCCTTACAAATACAACTAAATTCGATTAGGATGCAATATAATGAGGATGTAAATGATTATTGTCATAGAGTAGAAAAATTATACTATCAATTATGTACAGTTATTACACTAGGTAAATCAGAACCGGAAGCAAAAGTCATACATGAGACGCTTAAAGAACAAACGATAACAATCTTTATTAAGGGATTAATAGAACCTATCAGGACGATAGTGAAATCACGAAATCCGAAAACTCTTGAAATATCAAAACAATTATCAAAAGCTGAAGAAATTGAGTATAGGACGGAAAGGGAAAGTTATAGGTATAGGAACGGAATTCCAACCCAAAAAAGTAATTTTTCGTATAACAATAGAATCAATCATCAGAGACCAAATGGTACGAATTTCAATGACAGGAATTTTCGATCAAACAATTTTTCAAGACCAAATAATTTTATG
>NW_021770540.1:957449-972580 GCF_005508785.2 Acyrthosiphon pisum
AATTTATTGTTAAATTTATTTCAGAAAATAATATTTTAAACATAATAACAAAAAGGTGGGTAAGTGGATTTCGCTCTGCTGTACAGTAGGTTACAAGTGGGTCACTGTATAATGGATGGTATTAAATTTGAATTCAATGATATAATATCATTGTATAAGAAAAACGATTCTGAGCGGAGACGGTATGTTAGTCTAGGTATAAGACATAATATTATATTAGGTACCTATAATAAATTCCAAATTAATCATATCATAATATTTATTAGGTACTTATAACGCGTTATACATCAACAAAAAACCGTGGTACTATCATAGATATATAATAGTATACTTTAGAAGTTTCAAGTACCCACGAATAATATTATACAATCACAACAAAATAACTAAAATAGTTATCCTAGGTTTTTAATATGTAATTTCGTCCAAATTTGTACTTAAAATGACTATAAAAATAAACTGCGTAAATGTATTTTTTAGATTTTTTGGTAACAGTATTAATTACGTACGTGGAATCTTGTTTTAAATTTTCAATTCTTAGATACAAAAATTGAACATTTTATAAATTTTTAACTACAAAATAATTTTTCAAATTAAAATTTGATAAATTTTGTCCAAATTTGATCTTTAAATGCTTATAAAAAAAAATTGTGCCTATGTATTTTTAATATTTTTCAACTGATATTGTAAAAATATATCAGGAGCTTTGTATTAAATTTATACACTTTTTGGCCCAACAGATAAAACTTTATTGATATTTATAGAAAAAAAAACTAAAAAAATTGAAAACTTACAATGTCCGTAAACAGCTCAAAAAGAGTCAAATTATTTTAAAAATTTTATCGTATATATAAAATGCTAATATTAACATTCAGTGAAATTTTCAAGTTTCTACAGTCACTCGTTTTTTAATTACAACAAAATAAGAAAATTGTTACGTAAGAAATCGAGTGAATATCAAATGTTGTAAAAATATGAATTTCAAACGCCCATAAAAATTTAATTTGAGTTTCTTATAGATATTTTTTGTTTGATAAAGGTAGATAATATTATAAGGAATCTTGTATTACATTTTCATATCTTAGATTTATAAAGAAAAATTTTTATGAATTTATAACTCGAAATAATTTGCAAATTTTCGTGATTTTTCCATATTTTGTCATTTTTTGAACTTTAAATGCTTATAAAAAAAAACTGTGACTAACGATTTTTAATATTTTTCATCTGCCTTTGAAACAATATACTAGGAGCCTTCTATTAAATTTTCAAGCTTTTTTATCCAACAAATAAAATTTTATTGATATTTTTAGAAAAAAAACTAAAAAAAAATGAAAACTGACAATGTCCGTAAAGAGCTCAAAATAAGTCAAAATATTTTGAAAATTTTATCGTGTATAGAAAATGGAAATGTAAACATTCAGTCAAAATTTCATGCATCCACGGTCATTTTTTTTAAAGTTACACCAAAAACCAAAATCGATTTTCTCGAAAACAGATTTTGCGTAAAAATTCCCGTTTTTCCTTAATTTTTCTTTTGTTTTTCCCGGCGCTTTTGAAAACTACTGGGAAATTTAAATTTTGACCTCCCCAATGCACCAACGATATTCACTTTCTGATCGAACAAGATACTGAAGTTGAAAATCGTAGCATTATTTCGACTACTTATCGTGTACACAGACACAAAAAAAATAAAAAAAAATAAAAAAAAAAATAAAAAAATAAAAAAACACACATCATTGTAAAATCAATACATTCATCGTTCCACTCAGAATCTAAAAATAAAGAGTTAAGCTTAAACATTGTACATATTATAATATAATTTTATATTTTGCTTAAATTAAATATAATATACATATTTGTATTCAAATAATTGTTTATTTCATATTCCTTAAGCACACAAATTTGGTAAATAATATGCGAAGTAAAATTCATTTAATTTAGGAATAATATTATTTAAAAATGTTATATCTTTCTCAATGACTAAAAGTAAAGGGTCTATTTCATTAAAAATGAACAAATTACAAGTATTCAAATTAGTACAATGTAATATTATTTGTATTTGAGTGTAATACATATGCCTGGGGTTTAAAATTATTTTTCCTTGTTGAAGTTTAAGATATTTTAAGTTAGATTCACCTGTATCTGGATTAATAATATGTTTTTTTTTGCATGAAATTGGACACTTGATTTCTAGTGCAGAATTAATCTTGTTATTTTTTATTATTAAACCATCTGGACTAGCACAGAGCCAAGGTTGATCTTTATGAACAACTAAGCCACATTTTAAAACTTTTAAATTGAACATTGTACTAAAAATTTCAATTGCCTTTTTCTCAGTTTGAGAACCATATAACACATTACTTAAACCTTGTCCAGTAATAGTGTTTTCATTAATCAAAGACATTGTCAAACGTGTTTGTCCATTTATTGATGTATTTCTTGAAACTTTTATTTTGTGAGCCTTTAAACTAGCTGATATACGTATTTTTCTATGATGAGACCAAAGTTTATCATTAGATTGATTTAATGTTTGATTAAAAATTTGTTTGATAATTTCTTCATTTACATTTACTTCTTGGTGATAAATTGTGTGTTCTTTAAAATTTAATGGAAATATATAGTACGTATTTGTAGTATTAGATAGAGTTTGTTTGTCTATTATTTCGGACAAGTAAGTATTATTTTGTTCTGTAAGAAAATGATCCTCTAAATCATTTATTATATAATTCATTACATTTTGACAAGTCCTTTCAATATCTGTACGTTTTTCTTGTGTTAGGTTTAAACTTAAAGTACATGGAATTTTTAATACATTATGATGCTGAATAAGTTCATCGTGGGTTAAACTCTTTATATCTAATTTTAATCTTTTAGGAGGGAAAAGTTCAGAAATCTGCTTCCCTTTTTTATACATTTTTTCACCCATCTTTGATGGTTTCCCCCATTGTTGTGGTTCATCTGTTTTAGATGTACCATCTTCTGAATTAACATAAGCAATTACAGCCACTATATGTTTACATCTACTTCCAGATCCAGCAGGACATTGGCAAGAAGCATACTTTAAATTTCTTGCATCATCCAACTGTTAAAATGTAATAAACAATTTTACATTTTACATTAAGACGTACCTAGTGTTATATCCCGTAGTTGAATTGAGAACAAAAAGTAGATGTAAAACCTATTTTACTTAAGAAGTTGTATAAATGTTGTGATAATATTGAATAAATTATAGAAGAAAAATTAAAATATAATATCTATTGACTTATTAGTTTGTATCAATTTATAAAAAATACATGTACAAAACCTTTAATTTAAATGTCTCAAACACTAATTTATACTTAATTTAATATTTTAAACAGTTTAAAAATCAAATAGGTATTAAATTAATATTTTAGTATCAGGTATAGAAAAATATTAAAGTTTGTAACCTATTGAAAATTATTAATGAAGGAAAATTATTTTTAATAACAAAAAAAAAATTCTAATAGTAGTATACTTAGTATTTAAACAATAAACCTTTACTGATATATAAAATTAGGTCAATTTATACATCTACTCAAATATTTGCAACAATAAATTAGATAATACTTGATATAATTTTAATGTTGAAGGTGCAAAATATATTTATTTCTAATTATAATTTAAAAATTAATTAACTGTTCAAGTATCTTACTTCCAGTTCTACTTTGTATGGTTCTAATGTTACACTTGTTTGTCGAACAACAAAACCTATAATTTTACAAAAACTATTTCCAAGTCTATGTTCTTCCACATTGAATACATGACCACTTTGATATAAATTTAATCCTTTATTATTTGGGAAAATAAAGTTTGGAATAATACTCTGGAAACCATATTTGATCACTAAATTATTCATTATAAATTTTTAAATTCAAAATTTTCAAAAACTTCAATGTGCAAGTCGAAATCAGTTATCAACAGATAATACAATAACATTTTGTGAAGCAAACATTTAATAACACAAATATAATTAATTTATAATAGTTGTACCTATGTTATTATAAGCTATTGTCTATATGTGTTCAATATAACTTTTCCCGAAACTAGTTGATACAGTTACCACCAGAGCGCAATAATTTCAATCCGTTGCACGTTATCTATACTACTATAATATTACGGTAACTATTACTAGTTATCATAGATAATAAAGAATGGATAGGCCATGTTCCCTTATCATACGTTCCCGGACACAATAACATAAAGTGCTTTTTTTTTTTATTCCATGAATACACTTTTACACTTTTACTTCCAGTTTTGATTCTAGTATTCCACTTATTTTTAAAAACTGGAATTATCAAAACTATAATAATTAATAACTATAAAATATAATATTAAATTAATAATTATTAGTCAAAATTAAATAAACAATGTTTCTATGCAATGTACATATTATAATAATATCATAGTAAAAAAATAATAAAAAAAATAATACTTATTATAACAATTAAATAGAGGAAATTGCAATGTTAAATATTAATTATTAACAATAAGAAAAAGTTATAATAACAACATAATATATAATATTATAATAATAGCATAATAAAAAATAATATAATAACAATCAAATAGAGGCAACTGAAATGTTAAATAATTAATAATAAGAAAAAGTTATAATAAAAACATAGGTACATAATATTAAATAGTTCCAACAAATTAATTATTTTGTCATTATTCATGATTGAAGAGTACCATTTTTGTAAATTTAGCTCTAGAACGGCCTGATTTTATATTTATGTCATTCACTTTTCGGACTTCATGAAATACACGAATGTCTACATATTTAAAAACAATTAACTTTATAATTTGGTTCTTGTGTGTATCTAAAAATGATTCTTGATCAGGGCAGTTTGAAAAAAGTTCTCTATTATATTTGTACAAATTCTGTTTAATTTTAACCAACAAATATAATTTGTTTTTATTACTGTTGAAATAAGTGGGTGGATAGCTTCGAATTAATCTTTCTGTTTCTTGACAGACTAGTACAACACTTCTACTGGGGAAAATTAAACTACCACGATTTTTTATACTGATTAAAGTGTTTCTATTATAATTTGAATTATTGGTGATTAATGAAGCTTGACACATAGAACAAGTAATAGATTTTAATATTTTTTTTATTACAAATCCAGCAATATACTGTGAAGTATCCCCAACATATTTTGAAATATTCATATAAGATTCAAAGTAATCATGGTCCAAAAGATGAACCTCTGGTTTACAAGTATCATCAATTTGCTTCTCCTCTACACATGAATTAACTGTTAACATTTTAGTGTTATCCAATATAGAACAGTTGCCAAATTCAGACCCAACTATTTCATTGTGCACTAATATGCGTTTGTATGCAGCTTTAAATTGTTTGCATGTTGGATTGTTGTTGTAGCCTAGTCTACTTCTGATGGCACTGAATGTAGTTTCTATATGATCTTGACTTATTTTATAGGTGATTAAATAATTTATTTTTCCCTTTGATCGTAAATCGCTAAACATTTCGACTGCATTTGTAAGTGACATTATCATACCAACAAAACCAGTATTTCTATTAGAATTGATAATTTTTTTTCCATCAGAAAATTCTAATCCCTTAATGTATATTATAAATTTGTTTATAAAATCTGTATAAAATGGTATTGTTTCAACTGATATTGCTTTGCCATAAGGTTTTGTTGAAAATTTGTTCCTGCTATTAAGAATGTCAAAGGCATTATTAATATATTTTATAAACTCTGACGTGGGTCCTGCTTTAGTAAATTCATCATTATTTTGCGATAGGTAGGTCAATGCATCTGCTACGCTATTACTAAGGGTTTGTGCAGCTAATCTAACATTCATAATTTCATTATGAAAATTAATATGTCGCTTTGTAAGTTTAGTTCCTAGGCGTAACCCTTCTTTTTGCTCAAGTTCATAAAGTTTCTTAACATATTTCCAATTTATTTCTTCCCCTTTAGAATTCTTAATAATATTTCTGTTATTCCAAGCATTTCTTATTAATTTTAACATATGCGCAGGGTCATAAAAACAAAACAATTTATCTTGTGTATCATTAAGTAAATATGGTCTTGGATTTTCTATACTAAAACTTGCTCCTAATTCTGTGCACATTTTTAAATTAACTTTTGCACCATCAAAAGTAACTGAGCATAATGTCACACCAGTTTCACATAAGAGTTCAATAGCCTTCTTTAGCAAATTTGCCCGTTCCTTACCACTTAAACCATCAATCAAGAAATAAGCAATGGGCATTTTCCAGTATCCATTGATACCGACTACAAGAAATACCAAAGCATTTTTAGCTTCAGGTATATTGTCATTGTCATATGAATATTCAGCGCCCATATTAATATAACCATGTATCTTACGTTGACTATCCATTTCTACGTGTCGTCGTATACACATCTCATCAATTACAAGATTACAACAAATAGAACGGTCTTTAGCCATCTTAGAAATTGATTCAAAAGATTCCATAGTAAATCCTGGATTTCCATCCACTACCATATACCATCTACGCAATGTCCGAGGATTAGGAAGTAGATTATTAAAAGTTTTTCTAACATATAAATAAGCTTTTGGTGAGTAATATTGTAATGTAACAGAGAACTGCTTTAGTTCTTTTGAATAACATTGTTTACTCCCAGATAATCCATTTTTAACTAACTTCTCCAAGACATCAGACCCTAATGCCTAAATTAAATAAAACAAATTACATGCCAATTAAATATGGTTTGAATATAATAATTATTATTTATTTATTCACAAAATTACTATTCTAATAATAATTACCATTAATTACATGGTAATAAATAACAATGATAATAATAAATATAATATTAACAAATATTTTAATTAGTAGGAATCAATAAAATATAATTTTAAGGTCAAAACTTGGACTACAATTACAAACACAATATTTGGTTTCGATTTTTGTTTTTTTGATTCCAATCAACTGTTAATTGTATTATTTAACTATTTAATTACAGAGCAGGGCACTTACTAGTTAGGATCTTAAGTAGTTGATTTTAATTCAAAATAAATTTCTAACTTATAACAAACTAAAGTAGACATTTCCTGATCGATAATAAAACAAAAAAAATAGTATATATATACAAATATTAAATAACTATTTAGGTGTTTAAACTTAAGATTTGTTATATTTTTCATAATTAGTTGTAATGTTAAAGTAACTTAACTTTAACTAGTTGAAAAAAATGAATAACTTGCCCAGCTCTGATTAATGATCACATTAGGATGCCCAGTGAAATTTTGAAAATTGGCACCGGACATCTTAAGAGGACGCTACCCATACATTTGTTGTCTCCATCTTACACACCCACAACATAGCAATTAGTCCTTCACTAGTTTCAATAGTGTGCTGCTAGTTTTAATACTAAAGTGAATTGACCTATTATAAAACTTTTATGTAAGAACAGATATGTTATTATCTAAAATATTGATAATAGGTCCAATCACTCTAATATCAAAACTTACTGTACACTATTGAAACTATTGAACGAAAATTTGCTATGTCGTACGTGTGTAAGACGGAGGCCACAAATGCGTGGGTAGCATCGTCTTAAGTGTAACTGAATTTAAGGTACCTTTAAATTATCAGCAGCAATTTCGGAAATTAGACTTTTTTTTTTTAACACATTAAGTAATCCATTAAATGAATGTACTTTTTGTTGGAGCCTTCTGTTTTTTTGATTTAACAATTTATTTTTGCATCGTAAATTTGATATTGTAGATTTGATAACATTTAAATGTTTCTTCGCCCTTTTTGGTGTTGAAAAATTCTCAATAGACAAGTCACCAACCCGTGTGCTATTCAAAATTTTTCTTTTTTTGGTTGGTGTTGCAATCACAGAGCAATCAGAAAAACTGGAAAAATATAAAATAATATGACAAGAACTCAAATTTTAAATAATAAATAATACATATTGTTTACCTTTTGTTGAAAGAAGTGTCCAAAATAGTTATGTTATGTTCTTCTGGATTTTCATTATTTTCAATTAGTTTTTCTACATTTTTGGCACCAGGTGAAATCTGATGTACTACTTCGAATTGAGTAGTGCATGAACTTATATTTGCTTCTGGATTTTCAATGCTATCTGCTACATTTATGGTACCAGGTGAACCAATCTGATGTACTACTTCAAATTGAGTGGTACATGAACTTGGTACAGCAGTAGGCCATAGTTTACGTTTGTAACCATTTATGTTTTTGAAACAATTTATATCAAAATGTTTCGAACATAACTGGTGCCAATTAGACACGGAGGTGAGTCCTAGACTGTCCATCCATTTTTGCCGTAATGTAACATCTCTTGGAAACCTATAATAATATATATTATCTTAAATAAATAATAGGTAATTATATTAAAGCCCATGATGGATGATATTATGATTTATGATACTTACAAATGGAATGACAGAGTCATGTCACCAGTTTTTGGATTATCATGTGCTTTACACACAACACAACGGTGAACCATAATTATGTTTCAATCAAATACAACCAAAACTAAATAACTAATTAGTATTTAGTAATTAGTAAATAGTAATTACAGATATTTTAAATTTTGAAAATGAAATAGACAGTGTACCTTTTTGGAATATTCGAATTGGTCGTTGTGACTTTTGAATTGTTATCATAGATATTAAAGATATTATCACATTGACGATAAAAACTCTTATTAACCACATAAGTAACCACAACAACCATTTGGGTATAAAGCACTTTTATGAGACAGAGATATATCTGCTCTCTAGGACCGCGGCACTTTACGTTAAAAGTATAGGAATGGCCTATCCATTCTTTATTATATATGTATTATCGTGATCATCCATACACAAATTATCATGTTATCACCTCCAAATTTTGCTTGTTATTCCATGATATCTAATTTTTTGCTCTATGATTTTCTTAAACTATGATCTATCTCTTTCACATTCATGCATAATATTGTGGCGCGCCGACGAATCAAGATGTTTCGTCGTGGCCAACGTGAATAACGAAACGCGAGACGCGTGATTGATACAAATAAATTTTATTTAAACAACAGTTGAGCAATTTACAATTAAGGCGAATGCCGGTCTCGCGTGAGTTGGGGGGTTTTGTGTTCGTTCGCGGGTCGCATGTGCGTGTTCGTCGACGATGTTGCGGGCGGTCGTGTCCTCGTTACTCAGCCCAAAGACCAGTGATCGCGGCGGCAAAACGGCGGACTTGTTGACATGTGCGCGTGCTGTCGGATCGAAAACGTGGTGCGAGCGTGGACGATGTTGTTACGCGTAGTGGCTAGCGGGTACAAAAAAGACTAGGCCGTGGCAGCCGCCAGACACTTCGAAGGCGCGAACGCCACTGGCCCACCACAATATCATTGATCTCTTTCTAACAATGTTGGTCTCACGGTGATATAGGCGGGGTGTGTGGGAGACGCAGTCCATTTATAAATATGTCTATGTTTGTTCCCAACATAATTGTGCCAATGAACATTTGTTCCAAAACACTATTGGGACAAATGGTCTGTGGAACAAAAATGTATGATATATTTTTGGAACAAATGTCGATAGGAACAAATCTTTTATGGAATAAAAGTCAGTGTAACAAATCTACACCGGAAAAGAACATCGTTCTAACAATTGTTTTTCGTAATATAAGTCCTTTTACATTGGATCAAATTTTGAACTTTTGTTCCACAGCCTTTATTCCAAAATATAGTTTTTTCGAATACCACTATGGTAGCAGCTGGTGTCAGTCCAGTTAACAGTCCAGTATATATCTGTGTTAACCCTTTCAGTCCCCATGTACATTACAATGAACACACATTTTTATATTTTTATATTTTATTACAATAAAAGTTAGTTTTTATAAAATAATTCTGAAAATGATATATTAAGTGTCTAAAACCTGGGTTAACATGTAGGTAATTAATTCTCTTGAGTCTATAATTAATCATTTTTCATATGATCTTATTTGTTGCACAGTTCAGTGATTACTAATTTAATATAATAACAACAGTCAAAAACAACAAAGTAAGTAGATGATCGTTCAATATTTGTGAATGCTATTTATTCTTATTAAAAGTTTATATATTACTAGCTGATCCTCTTACACTTCGTTGTCCATTCAAAATGCCAACTCTATATGAATAATATGTTTTACATATTACCATGGCAACAATTTATATACAAAAAATTCCATCGGAAATCTCAAAATAATATATAAATGGTTGCCATGTTAATATAGACACACAGACAGAGGTTATATTAGGGGCCTCAGATCGAAGTACTATATTTTTTAAATTAATTATCAATATTTAAAAATATATTATAATGAAATGAATAATTTATTTTAAGAAGTTACTGACAACCATTTATTTATAAATAGGACTGTTGCAATTTCAGATAATTCTATTTATCATTGTTACTGTCCGTTGTACAGATCTATTTTTAAACACATTACTTATAGTATATTACACTATACATCGTATTCGTATACTGTTTTTGTATAATCCTATCATTTTATTTTTTCGTCTGGACGATAATGCATTACTGCTGTGTCTAGCTGGACGAACTATAGTCTATAGATAACCATTAACCGTTGTTATACTCAGGCCCGGATTGAACCGGCGAGCTACCGAGAAAATCTCGGTGGGCCGCGTAAAATTTGGGCCGTTATTATTTTTAGACAAAAGTAGTCTAGTATTTTTAGATAGTGATATAGAAAAATATAGATCCAAATACACGGTTAAAACAATAGATGCGTCAGCTGTATAATACTGATGTATAGTGTATTGGTTATTAAATTCTCAAGAATAAATAAATTGTCAATCGATGATACACGCTAGAGCAGTAGAGCCTTGCAGTATGTACCAAGTGAATAATAGTCGTGTACTGCGTCCTGCCTGCATGTTTATAAAAATAAATATAATTCCAATTGACCGTAATTATTATTGTATGGGTTTTCCCACTATTATCGCAATATCGTCCAACGGGCAACTATTAATGCAACTCACACACGTGTACGTAACACTTCCACACAACACACAAGTTTACATTTCACATTATTGCTTATTAACTTATTTGAAATAACTTGATAATTTAGTTTTTTTTACATCGACTACACAGTCCTGAATCAAAAAGGTTACATGTTTTTATGTTTACTGTGGTTTAGTGCGTCCTTACATTAAAATATTTTGTTTGCCGTACTAAATATATACTAATATACGACTATACTAGTATGGGTAATGTAGGTATGTATTATAATATTTTTTATTTTGTGCAAATTGTGCAATATACTCATTTACGTATTTGCAATAATTTAATTTAAAAAGTAGTTAAGACTGCGCTTGTCATGGATAAAGAAAAAAGAAAAATATTTTTTGGACCATAGGTGATTTCGGGAGGGGGGGTGGGCCGATGGATATTTAAAATCTCGGCGGGCCGAATACTCTCAATCCGGCGCTGGTTATACTTTATAAATTTATTTATATAGTGAATGATATAATTTACGAATTACGGATACGTCTTGACTCTTGACTCTTGGTGCAGTGTTATTGGATTTCGATCAAATTATTTTATACTTTATAATATTGTTACTTATTTTTTACGTACGCTATTATATTTTTTTTTCATTTATTGACTAAAAACGTAAATTACCTGTGTACACTATCTTTTATTGAATTTTTAAAAAAAAAATGTCTAATAACAGACAGTTTGAAAGTGGAGCATCCAAAAGACGTAGAAAAAATATACAAAACAATGAATTAAAAAAATATAAAGAGTTAATGAATAATTTTGTATTCATCAACTCAGGTAATTATACAATGTTCAATTTTATACAATTATAAATTTTTCAATTTGTAGGTATAATGAGCTAGTTTTTTTAAATTGTAAAATAAAGATCATAAATAGTAGATAGTTATTATAGCTCAATCAGTTTATTGTTGTAATTTAATTGAAATTTTAGGTAATTATTATCAATGTAATTTTCTTATTTTTAGAAGTAGAACTGAAAGCACAAGATAACCCTGAAATTGTAGTTATTACTAATGAGGAAAGTGTTTGCCAATCAAAAAATGCTCAAAGTAATGTACTATTTTTATGATTAATTTTTAAGTACCTTTATAAAATAATATATTTTATTTAGGTGGTGTAGAGCAAAAAGTTCAAAGTCATCATGAAAATATAGACATTGTTAATGAGTTAAATGAACAAGTTAACCAAATGAATAAAAATGAATCAATAAAAATCCAAGGTAATTAATTAGGTATTATTTATGTTTTTATTAATCGTAGTTTTATGTTACGTACCTACGTAAAAATTAATTATTTATAAACTATGTACAGCGTATCGCACGTTCTTAGCAATATCTAACAAATGTAACTAATAAGACAATCAGTATATTATAACACGCGGAGGTCGTTGCAAAAGCATAGTATGAAACAATCAAACCATAAAAGTGTCGTCACACGTATCTCCTCGGGAAAGTCAACACTCATACTAAGGATACGAGTCGTCCAGCATACCAAGTTCGAGACCCGGACTCTGTCTCATGACCGAATTTAGCCACTACAACGACCACCCACTCCAAAGGACCCGATCATATATATACGAGCCCATGACAAGAGCTCGTCAGATGGTTTAGGGACACACAAGACACTTAGATGCAGGTTGTAACACCACTCACTGTCATTTATTTATAATATTGTAAATTTGTACTTGTTAATAAACACTCAAATATAACATAATACATCAAGTGTTCATCTCTGCGTTGGTGTATGTATCGACGTCAGTTGGGACGTAACATTTATATAATATATTAAATATTTAAATGTTAACTTAGGTTACTATAGTAAATTATGATTATGATATTTCAGTTCATTCAATTAGTTAAAAACTTCATATTAAAGTATAGTAATGATATCAGCACAGATTTTACCCGAAAATTATTAAGTTTAAGAACTAGTTTACAAAAACATCAACTTAAAACTATTAAGAGCTTGGCCATTTATATTGTTGAAAATGATTTATCCATTGTATTTCCAGATGTTTTAAGCGCATGTGTAATATCATTGATTTTATAATATACAGATAGGCCATGCTATAGGCGTCGTGCAGATCATAGTCAATCGACACTAGCGCGCATAGTAGACAAAAATATAAGTTTTGGAGGGCTATCATTTCTTGTTGTTAAGTACCTACAATGCTATTTTTATTACTATTTTTTGTATTTGGATGCAATTATTTTTAATAAAATATCGAAATATAATAACTTTTAATTATGAACGGTGATATAATAATTTATTCGGGATTTAAAAATATTAATATTGGTGAATTTTCGGAAAACGTCAAATTCAAAGGGAAAAAATTGGTTGAAAGTAATCATGTTTTCAATGTTAAAGAAATCGTTTCAGAAGACATTTGCTTAATTAGTAGTTATGTCATAAGACAAACGTCTGTTACACTAGATCCATATCTGGTTAAATTAGAAGTAAGTTAACTATTATAATACTTTTAAATAATATTGTAGCAATATTGCAATACAATGACAACATATTATATTTTAAAACTATACTCATAATAGGTAAATGCTACTAACAGAAATGTTTTAAGTGCATCTTGTCAATGCCCTGCTGGTCTAGGAGAAAAGTGTAAACATATTTTTGCATTGACACACTATATTAATATTGAAGATGGTCATTCAAAAACAAGTCAACATTGTGAGTGGAGTGCACCCAAAATATCAAAAGCTGGAAAAGATTTGTATTGCAAAGGAAAAAGAATTGAAGAATTGTTTCCTCCAAAAAATCCTTCTGCCAGTTTTATTGTGACAAATAATATTCCTGACTTTCAAGTACCTTCTTTATTTAGTGTGATGTATAATGAAGAAAAAAAAACTGAATGTGAAAGAACAGTTATAACTGTTGTTAATGAACTTTTAGAAAATGTATTTAAATCATTAGAATTTGAAAAATGTGCTTTCCTAGTTAATAGTATTTTAGATAATCAGAAAAAAGAAAATTTAACATTCAATTTTATTTTTGAAAACCAATTACAAATAACTTTTTATGAAAATAATATTAACCTTACTAACATTCAATTTTCTTATATTTTTCAATCAACAATTCTACAATCAAATTCTACAATATGGTTTATTGAAAGATCATTAAGATTAACAGCTAGTAAAGCACATTTGATTAAAATAAGATTAAAAAATTTTGAAAAATTGGTAGATGATTTAATAATACAAAAACCTATGTATGGAAGGGGTCTTACAAATGTTAAATATGGTACTAAAAATGAAAAAATAGCTTTACAAAAGTATATACATTTATACAAACATGATGTAATTGGCTGTGGTTTGGTTATTCATACTTTAACTCCTTGGCTATGTGCAAGTCCTGACGGAATTGTACTATCTAATAAAAAAGCATTTAAAGTATTAGAAATAAAATGTCCAATATCATGTCAAAATAAACCAATCGTTGATGAAACAGGAAACTTAAATTTAAGTTATTTAATTAGAGGCAGTAATAATATTATTGAATTAAAAAAGAGCCACATTTATTTTACTCAATGTCAAATATTAATGTATTGCTGTGGTCTTAACTTTTGTGATTTATTTATTTATTCTGAAAATTTTAATTCATTATTGATAGAAGTTAACAGGGATGATATTTTTTTAAAAAATACTATACAGAAATTAGGAGATTTTTATTTTAAATTCTATTTAAAAAAATGTATTTTGAATTTTGGTTTATAACTTTATTCTATGCATTAATTAAAAGTTATTATTATTTTATTTTACATTACCTTATGATTATTATTTCTTAGTTTTAAAAAAATATTATTTTATTGTAATTGTTAGTTGTTACATACAGTATCGTAAGAAACTAAAGAAAGTTGATATTGTTTTTCAAAATGTCATTCAACAAGGTATAGATTTTACTGTTCCTATTTATATTATTACATTATTTTTATAAAGTATGTTAATTAATCACTTAGATTATTATGATCTATTAAATATATAACATGGTGTTTACACATAGTAGTATTTATTTAAACATAATATCTTATATATTATATAAAATAAAAATAAAATTATTATA
>NW_021770540.1:972630-974379 GCF_005508785.2 Acyrthosiphon pisum
GTCCACATACTATAACAGTTCTATATTATGTTATGTTCACGACAAAATAATTGTGCTGTGGCAGATTTGGGAGTGGTGGGTGCTTGGTAGTTGAACCACTCACTGTTCCGTATATTGGGCTTTATTATTTTATATAAATTACTTAGATATCAGGTATCATGTAGAACTAAACGTATTAATTGTAGTCCGCTACCAAAAATAGGTTAAATTTGTTTTTACCCCGAAGTTGTTCATGATAAGTACCTACCTAAGACATTTTATTATCGACATAACATTATATTAGTATTAGCATTGATTTTATAATATACAGATAGCCGATAGGCCATGCTACAGGACGAAATGGAAGCAAACACTTTAGTGTTATCGGCGCTCGATAGGTGTCGTTGATGTATTTGTAAATAACTAAAATAAGAATCCACAGCGTTCGAGCATACGGCTGGCAACGACGATGGCCTGTGGAGTGGGGCCACGATTAAAAATATATCTATATATTATATTATCAGACCGCCCAGTTCGTTCGCCGTTACACCGTTCCACCAGTTGTCGGTAAATTTTGCCGCATCAAAGGATGTTACGCGCAAATATTACAAGTGTGTACGCTGCTTTATTCTGAATAGAGCTAGTATAGAATGACTATGTTATTAAAATGTAGGTACAATTGTAAGTTTTTGACCTAACGAATACAATTTTATTGACATTTGTAGAATAAAAAACTAAAATATTGAAAATTATTATTAATTAAATAAAAAAGCATACATTAAACACTAAATGCTTGAATAAAAAAAATATGAAATTTATTTTTCAAGTCATTGATTTTCAAAATAACACACGTAAACTTAAATAACTAATATTATGCCATACAAAAAGTAAAAAATAATAATATACCTACATGTAAATCAAACAGTCAATAGAGGTACCTAGTCAATTGTTTTTAAAAATACACACGTAAACTTAAATAAATAATCTAACCTAAGGCAAGTTATACCATTGATTATATTATATTAGCCCACCCTTACAAAGTAAAATAAAAATGTTATAAATAAAATTCATATTATTTTTTATGTATAATTAATTTCATGTGTCATATGTCATAAACTGTCAAATACTTAATAATAAGTATCGAATATAATCTTTATTGAATATAATAATATAATTTAATGTATAAAAATAAGCTTTAAATATCTTATTTTAAGTTAAGTATTCTAAATGTGACTTAAAATTTTTAATTTTTCGATTTTTGCTAATTTTGATGTTGTTGCATAAAGTTTAGTTTTTTTTAAATATTTTACAAATCAAAAGTTGTTCTATAATATATAATTTATGTTCAACACATTCGGCATTCATTTTAACCCATGCTTTAATTTTCTCATTGCTTTGTATTTTGTTGGTTAAATAATTCCTGATTTTTTTTTTATGTTTCACGTTGTTAAAATTGTTTTCAAAAATATTTAAAATATTATCGATTATATCATTAAATATTTTCGCCGGTGACTTAAGTCCCGTGTTAAATGATGAATAATTTTTATTTATAATAAGTATTTGATTCTTATCATTTAAATCTTTCTCTATAATCAATTGATCCTTACAATATTCACAATTAAATTTTTTGATACATTTTAATGATAGGTAGATATCCAGCGAAATATGTCACCGAACAATCCTCTAATGTGACAGGTATTGTGTTTAAATTTTCTTGAACTGATAAAACTGTATCAATTTAACTGCATTCTGAATTCGTATCTGATGATT
>NW_021770540.1:974479-976946 GCF_005508785.2 Acyrthosiphon pisum
CCAAGGCAATGGGAGAGGCACTCAAGAAGTGGGTTACACACAAATTGGTACGATAAACGGAATATAGATGACGATAAGGCGATAACGACCGTACAAGCTTATCAAAGTTATTGCCACTCCAATTAAATTATCTTGTGTGTATATCATATAATAATATATATTATTATATCTGTTATATCACATTGCACATTGGGTAAACTGTCTGTTATTTAAAAATAAATAAATAAGAGTATTTGAATATTCTAAAATAATAAACATAAAACTTGAAAATGTGTGTATTATATTAATTATGTAATTAGTACGATAAACTATCCTGGCGACCAATTGTATTCACGATCAATTCGCTCGCGATCAATTCACCGGCGACCAATTCACCGCAATCCGTTTGGAACTCAATACGTTGAGTACAATAGAGAATGGAGACATTCAAAATGTCTAATTAGTCCACAGAAGTTATGCGCAAAAACGGCTTTATTCGGAATAAATCAAACAAAAGGTTTTGATTGGTTTTTCGTTATAGTTTAGGGTCCTGATTATTCTCCTAAAAGTTCCCGGTGAAAACGCATGTGCTAAAACTTTAAGGGAGGTTTTAAGGGGTGAAAATTGCTCATAAATCAGTTTTTTACTAATTCTTCTTAAAATATCAACTGTACAACTAAAATACCTATATACTAAATTAAAGCTGAGTAAATTATCTATAAAAAAATATCCTAAGTCCTTAAGCCTACAATCAAAAGGTTTCAAAAAAAAAAATGTAAGTAAAAAGTAGTATTTATAAGAACTTTTTTTTCGACATAGATATTTATGAAAATCGTCTTTGTACTGTCTAAGCTAACACACTTTATTAACATTCATTGAGTATTATAGTACATCTGAAACGTTGGATTATATTTATATTATAATTATTATTATTATTATTAGATAGTCGGGACACACCGCTGCCTAATAAGTGGGTTTTTCCAGTTAGGCATTAAATGACCGTCGATGGAACTATTAAAGATTTATTGTATTGTCTTATCGTATTATTTTATAATCGTGTTATCGATTTATTGGTCATATCCGAGGAGACGTAACAGCAACGTAGAAATATTCAGCAGTATTGAGTTATTTACGAGCGCGACTGACGTATTTTTCGTTTCTTGGTTTCGTTAGTTTTGTCGTTTCGTCAGTTTTGTTAAAGTGGCAGATTTGTGTATAATTTGTTCGAAACAATTGAGCGATGAAGATATTGTGCAAGTCGATCGTGGACTTCAAACGTTGATTAAGGCGAGTATTGAAAGAGGTGATGGCAAAGACGCACTTATGATGAATGTATCTTCAATCAAAGTTCACGTAAATTGCCGAAAAGAATATTTCCGGGTATCGAGTATTACTGCATTTAAAATAAAACGCAAAAATGAAGGCGCCACATCGAGCCCACCAAAGAGTCGGGTACGTACAACTTTTGATTTTAAAAAACTTTGTTTTATTTGTGGATTAGAGATTGACGTAGAAAAAAAAAACTAAAAATGCTCGTGATTTAATAAGTTGTGTTTCCACTATTAACTTTAAAGACAATATTCTGGAACTTCCAGACAAAAAAGATGATGATGTTTTAAAAACTGTAAAAAACGTGTTTAGTTTTGAGATTGATTTGGTTGCAGCGGAAGCACGATACCACCAGAAGTGTTTCCGTTAGTTACATAATCCTGGTACAAGTGAGAAGAAGGGTCGTCCTCAAAATAATAATATTAATGCAGCAATGGAGAATGTTTTCTCTTACATTAAAAATCACGAGGACTGTCAGTTTACACTATCTGAATTAAAACAAACATTAACGAAATACAAACCAGACGATAAAACTATTAAAAAAAAAACTTGAAGAAAAATATTCTGATTGAATCGTTATCACTGCTAAAATACCTGGACCTACCATTATTTCTTCCGAGACACTCATTATAATAGTGTTTTAACTCAAATGAAACAGTATTTTAAAAACAATAATCCTGAGGCAGAACGTTGTGAAGTCCTAGTTGCAGCTGCAAGCATTTTATGTCAAGACGCGAGCACTCAAATTTGTGAAATAAAATATTATACTTCGAGCACGTGTTTATAAGTTAATATTTTAAAGAAAATAAACTGTTCAATACAATTTTTTTTCAACATGATTTTTCGTAAAAAATATACAAGCTAACATAATATAGTCACATAATTAATTAAAGTTATATTATGTTGTCATATTTTTATTCATATATTTATAACCCTTTGATTTATCTAAGATCATCTTAATTATATAAATAAAATTCAAACTAATTTAAAAATCAATCCTAAAAAATTTTGGAAGTTCATAAACAGTAAACGTAGAAATAATTTTTTACCTAATTGTATGCATTTAAACACAGATGAATTTAATACTCCTAAGATATTATTATACCTTTGCTAATTACTTCTCTAGTGTTATGAAACTACGATATATTATGTCATTACA
>NW_021770540.1:978415-982319 GCF_005508785.2 Acyrthosiphon pisum
ATATGTACCTTTTTTGTTTTTCTCTATAATTATTCTATTTATGTATATTACTTTAACGATCGATTGTTGTTATTATTATTATGTATGTAATTGGGCCTGGCCCGTTTAAAACTTAAATAAATAAATAAATAAATTTCAGTAAAAAATCTGTGGTATTTGATTTTAATTCCAATCATATTTGTTGTTATTCGAAATTAGAAGTCTGTTTTACATACCTTTTTCCCTGGGCCATTATTTCTACTGGTAATTTTTCCAAACTAATAAATTTTTTTTTCAAAGTACATCTCAACATCAATAAATAAATGTTGTCCCAGATATTTTGATGATGATGCATTGCCATCACAACACTGGGTGCATTGAAAATATTGTGGATTTAAATAGTTATTAATATCATTCTGTAGTAAATCCACTCCATTTGATAGTTTAATTATAATACTTGGAGACGCTAAGTCATTATAAGTGCATCCCTTGTCACATTTTATTTTTTCAATTGCTGATGGTATATCACTCAACAATTTGGTTACAATGTGTAGCACATTACATATTGTATCGATGACAAATATGCTTGTAACACCTGCATCCTCTTTGAAAATCGTGGACAGTAATTTTAAGCCCTCTCTGTAGGTTGCTTGACTTGTTCCTTTGGTGGCTAGTAATTTGCAGAATATTAATAGTTCGTTTGTACTATCATTAACAAATTCTTGGTAGGTTGTATGTTCGAGGAATGCCATAGAAATAAGCATTACAATCGAGTCAAATGGACAAGTATTATATGCTATAAACCTGAAAAAATAGTTACATTCATATAGTACCGTATTCAGAATTATGTTTTAAATATAATCAATAGTTTTTTTTCATAGTAAATCAAGTGAACCGATATAAAAGAAAATTAAAAACCGTTTAAAATTGTTTAGGTACCTATCTATTTTATTTATAATATATATATTAGTATTGAAGCATCAAACATAGCAATTAGCATGTTTGTAGGGTTACACGGTTTGTTGTAGTGCTGGACATTGGCTTGCCTAATCCGGATCACGGATTGAAATACAGAATCCGGATTGGCGGATTCAATCCGTAAATCCGGATTCAATCCGTTTTTTCGGATTATCGAATTCAATCCGTTTTTCGGATTAACGAATTCAATCCGTTCTCCGGATTTACGGATTGAATCGGTAAATCCGAGTAACGGGTTTAATTAATAAAGCTGAATTAATAATTTAAAAATAATGTTTAAGAACAATCAACAAAGTACAGACATCATGATATTATGTATGATAATATAATATAGTATCTACTATCTACTTTAGCCACCCGGATAATAAACATATAATATATTTGTTTGTTTTATTAATTATTAATTAAGTTAATTACTAATTTAATAATAATTATTGTATCAACTATCAATCTATATTCTTTTTTTTATTTCTATGTAAATTGATTATTTATCACATGCTAATTCATATTAGATCATTATATTTTCCAAAAAGGTGTTAAATACTTTAATGTTGATTTATAATAAAATAAACAAATTACTACCCCATACAATGATGAAAATATAACTAGTAACTAGTAAGTAGTAAGTACTAAGCTGTAACTAAATAAAAATCACATGGTTAATTTGAAAAACTATTTTTTATTTAATTTTTGTACATAGAAAATGTTACATTATAAAAAAAAAAAAAAATTATTTTAATTGTGCTGCTTTGTGTTATGAGAAAGAAAGATTAACCATTTGGCCGTTTCACCTGATAAACAATTTCTTTTTGCTGTTATAATATTTCCTGCGTTAGAGAACGCTCTTTCTGAAGGTGTTGAGGTGGACGGAATGCACAAATATTTTTTTGCAAGTTTTGAAATGTTTGAATATCTTGAACTATTTTCTTTCCACCAAGCTAATGGACAAGCATTTTTATTTATTGTATTCTCTTTTACATATTTATCAAGTTCATTTTGTTCACTGCATCTTTCATTGTCTGGGAATAATATATCAAGAGCAGTCATTTCTAAATGTTGGGCAGTATCTCTGTCGGTTTGATTAATTCCAGCACCATCATCAAAATGTAGTTGTGTCTGTATATGAAATTTCTTATTAAATCCATCATTGTTATTATCAGCAAAATGATTTTTGTAACGTGGATCTAAAAAAGATGCAATATTTAAAAAAAAAATTTCCTCTTCATGAGCAGCATCGAAAAATCTTGTTTGAAACTCTCGGGTTAATATTCTTTTAAATGTTTGAATTTGTTGAAGATCTGTATTGTTATGTTTTAAAAAATTATCCACAATACTTTTTAAAATTGGCTGCACAGTAGAAATTGTGGGAGTTTTTGCTGATGATAATAATATGTTTGTAACGAGATTAAAAGGTTCAATAACTTTGATCAATTATTCTAACAACTCCCATTTACTTTCACTCAATTCCAATGTCAATGCAGTTGTTCTTGTAGTAACTGTATGGTCATTTAATACTGAACAAATAGCTTGTCTGGAATCGTTAAGCCTGACTAGCATAGCATAAACAGAATTCCACCTGGTTTTTACTGATTGTGCTAATTTGTTTGTCGACATTTTCAATTTTTTTTGAGCTGCTAAAAGAGCTTTTGAAGCTACAGTAGAGTGTTTAAAATGTGATACAATTGATGAAGCTGTACTCAGTAAATCTTTGATTGATTTATTTTCTAAGCCTTTATTAACACAAAGTTGCAGTGAATGAGCGAATTAAGTTCTACTTTTTATATCAGGAGCCATAGAACAAACTGCATTTTTTATATTAATTGCATTGTCATGAACAATACAAACTACTTTATTGTAAATATCCCAGACACGTATAATATCCAACAGTTTATATTTTAAATTGATACTTGTATGACGTTCATCCATCAACTCAGTTGTTAAAATGTAGTTCACTATTTTCCATTCATTAGTGATTCCATGAGCCGTGATTGAGATGTATGATTCAGTAGATCTACTAGTCCAACAATCTGTTGTTAAGGCAATGAAATCTATACCATTCAAATCACTAGCAACTCGGTTTTTTTCGGTCAAGTAAAGTTCAAGCATTCTTCTTTTAATAGTATTTCGGCACGGTACTTCATAGTTTGGTGATACTGTTCTCATGAATTCTAAAAATCCAATACCATCTACCGGAGAAAGTGGAAGCATGTCTTTTGCAATATATCTTACTAGACTTTCAGTTATCATTTCTCGCTTCTTGACCGTCACAGAAGGAGAAAATAATAAATCTGTTAATTTTTGTTGTTTTAGCGTATAGACACCAATATTACAGTCAACATCCAGTAACTGAAACTTCTCCACCGTCTTCAGCAATTCAACATAAAATTCAACGATGTCGTATAGAACGTCAATAACCGATTCTGGATCAGAGGTAAGTAAATTAATTACTTTAATAGGTAACTAAAGCAAATTTGAGGTCAGTCGTAAAACTACTCAACGCTATGGTTATAATTCATGGTTGATTGTAACATCACACGTATGTATTTATTTTAAACATAATATTTAAATTAAATAATAATTAGAGCGTGGTTGTAACTTCTCTCAATATTGTTTTAGGAATCGACTGTAAACCATTCATACATTTTTTAAAAAATATTAAAATTATAATACCGAGTGTATGTCTTTGTAGAATGAACAATTCGGATAATTTCTCAGTGTTAAAAACAAACCAACTACTTCCAAAACTAAAAATAGTCTAAAAAAAAGGAGCAGACAATATGGTAATTAAAAAAAAAATTAATAAGAAAAAACCACTGAAATTAATATTATAAATAATAATAAAATATATAATAATAGTTGAATCAATCATTTATTTTTTTTTTATATAGAATACGTCATACAGAGAGGGTGTATGTGATCTTTTAAAATCAGAAGATTATGAATCAGA
>NW_021770540.1:983573-985347 GCF_005508785.2 Acyrthosiphon pisum
CTTTAAACTGAAAGCATTTTACTTTGTGAGCGTATTATATACTAAACCTGATAGATAAAATGTAAAAAAAAATGCAAAAAATGTGATCGTATAGCATAGTCGACTACTGCATGCAGTGGAGGGGAGAATTATATATACTTACCTGTTACCTGAAAACATTTAAATTATCACTACACGCACTAACCCACTAAGCTATACGTCCACGAGATATTACATCAAATAATAACACATATAAGTTGTTTTAAAAAAATCAGGATTTATTTTTATTTTTATTTACTATAACATAATATAATAAAAAAATGGTTAACAAACGGTGTCGTATGACTCAGTTTCGCAATTACAAATATGTTCTGTCTTACAATATTTACTTAATATGTTTTGAACATACTGATTACCCTTCATTAGTAACACATATAAACATCTTGGGCTGAATCTGCAATGTTCAATCTATGGATCGTCCAGCCTTTCCCAATTATGAAGAATAAGACCGCAACAAAAGCATTCCACGACATAATCCACTCCTGAATATTTTAAGCCACATTTGGACAATGTATATTTATTTTGAGAAGTATTTGACGGGAATAGTTTGAATGTTTTAAATCTTGATGAAAACGAAGAAAATTTTGGATGAACCACAGTCGGATTACTTCGTATACGATAAACTAAGGATTCAAAATCATTTGGGCATTTTTGAAAATTCATTTTTAAAAAAATTGAATAACTTATAAAACAATTTAATGAAACTTTTAGAAAATAAAGTAAAATGAGACACAAATTGACTAAACGACGGATCATTAATAACTGAATATGAAAAAATGATCAACTTATAACTTTAAAGAATATACATTTTTAAAAGAACAGACATTTATTAATTATATAAATTACAGTGCAACCAACATAAATAAAAAAAAAAAAAATGTGAATATAGTAATTATTATTTCAGTTTTTAGTTGTTGAGAAAAAAACATTTAGCGTGTACACGGTAAATATTTTTGAGTAAGGGGCAAAACCGATTTTGAGTGTGCAAACTCCCTGTAATTTTAAAATACGGTAAATATTTTGTGTAAGCGGAGAATTCGTGGACAAAAAATGTGAAATCTCCCTGTAAAATGCTATACGGTAAATATTTTTGCGTGAGTGGCAAATAGGTGGATAACGAGTGTGAAATTCCCCCGTGATTTTTGTTACGGTAAAAATATTGTGTTCAAGGGGGACATCCTCCCTTGAACGTTGTGAAATTACTGCGGTGAAAAAAAAAATACTGTGAACATACAAATGTATACTACTGGAAGGAGGTTAACGGAGGTGACGGAGATGGACTATCTCGGAGTGACATTGGAAGATAGGTGGAGTTATGAAAACCATGGGAAGAGAGTAGTGGGAAAAGCGGCTCCAATGTGTCAGAGGGTCAGACGGATTGTAGCCTCAACTTGGGGTCTTAGTGGCTGTACGACGCGCAGATTATCCTTAGGTGTATTTGTGCCGAGGATAGCTTACGGGGCTGCCTTGTGGGGTGAAACTGTTGTGGATCGTAAGATGAAGAGTCTGCTACTAAGGGCCCAGTGGAAGGCGCTCCTGTCGATCACGGGGGCATATGGTACGACGAGTGCCGATGCCCTGCCGGTGTTAGCTTGGGTGCTCCCGTTGGACTTGGCGGTAAGACAGTTGGGCCGTGTGGCCAGGAGTAGGAAAAACGGGCTCGGAAGGAGCAGGAAAAGGTAATAGAGGAGGAAACACTTGCAGAATGGCAAACACGATGGGATGAGAGTAACGA
>NW_021770540.1:985447-1000851 GCF_005508785.2 Acyrthosiphon pisum
AACACTTAGCGAAATAAAGTTGCTCCAACAGAAATTGAAAATTATCTACTCCAAGAAGCTCAAACTGGGGAGCTGTTTAAGAGAAAGGCTGCCGAAGCAGGCGAGATCCCAGAATACTCAGAAGTTGAAAAAGTAATGAGGAAAATTGACGCGGACATACCCGACTATTCAAATCAATTAGAGGAGCACTTTGGTCCTGGGCGTATGGTTAACGTTTCCTCGGACAAAACAACTACCCCATCTCAAAAACACGTAAGTACATAAGGTCCCCTAACCTGACACTACACAATATCTTATTCCACTATTTTAATTTTCAGCTCAGCAACATATGGCGGAAAACCACATGTGGGCTGGCTATCCGCCTGCTGTGGGTTTCGAAACAATGGAGCGGGATTGTCAGTAATTTGCTGAAGGACGAGTGGGAGAAACGGTATGTCGAAGGACATAGCACCGTCCTAACCGTCGCCACTCTTAAGACCGGCGATAAAGAGCCAACCACCATGGTAATGGATGATACCATAAGTGAACATATGCGACGGTAAGTGATCAACTACGTCTGTACACACAGGAATCTTCGTATCATGTTATGCAATATTACCTTTAAAACTGTACAGGTACTATACACTACGGCAACGAATTATAACCCGGGACAATAATTTTTTCGTTAACAACAAGGGGCAAAGGGTTGTGAAGCTGTACGATGACGTCAATCGGATTTATGGATCACAACTCTCCGCAGATGTTTTTAAATCGAGATTGTCGGTATGCGTCTTCCGGCGGATGATCGAGACGAAGTCTCGAGGTCACCGCCCGGAAGTCGGTTAAGCCGTAGCAGCATGCCTCCATGGAGAGAGCACGGCTTTAAAGTTTTACCGCCTTCCAGACGCGAGCGAAGCCATCCGCCGGCAGGACAGGATTAATATGGTGGACAAAACGGCGGCTTTCAAGCAACAAGTGATGGTAAAGTGAGTTAATGAATGTTTTTAAATCAACGATTAACATGATGATAACAATTTTATTTTATCACAGCTTCGACGAAATATTTGGTAACGAACCGTATGTTAATATGACCGAGTCTCTGATAGAAGAGAAGCTGCAGTGTTCCGATGAGATGGCTTCAAATAGTGGAGCAGAGATAACAGCGTCTTTCGTAAAATCTTTAAAAACAAGGTATGACAATTTAGTCGAAGACGGGAGAATCAACATTTTGTACGAATTGGCGATACAAGAGTACGACCACACCAATATAACAAAACATGCCATAGTTCAAATTTCAAAAGATAATAGAATACACTATTTCGTCCACGGTCACAAAGACCAGATATTTAAGGCAGTCATCAACAAAGTTACTAAGCGTTAGGTGCCGTCAGTGGATTAGGCCTCTTGGGGAAACCACTATAAAAAAACACGCTGTTTGCTATACCTCAGTGGTAGTGTGGAAATTAGCAATAAAGAAGAGATCGTTAGCCTTCAAGGGAGTGTCATCGAAAAGTGTCAACCGCAGAAAAAAAATATATTTTTTTTGAAATTTAGCCACGAAGAGGTTTGGTAAGGACCAAGGAGGACACTTGGCTGATGATCGGTGGTGGTGTCCGTGTAGTAGTAGCCCGGTTGGATTCGGCAGGTTAGACATTCACGGTGAATGTCGGTAGCGACCGCACCGGGGACCCAGCGAGGTGCCGTGGGGCGTCGGGAGCGAGAACTTGACTGTCCCTAACCGGAGAGGAACAGACATTCTCCCAGGTCACCAGGAGAGGCCAGAGACAAACCAGGAGAGACAAGACGTCTACGGAACGGGCTGCTGGCAGGTAAAAGTCACGCCTCACGAAGAGAAACAAGGCTCTGACGGCATCCAGAGAGGTGGAACACAAACTGGCCTTCGTGGTGCAACCGGAGGATGGGAAGAAGACAGGTGAGGTCAGCAACGCTTTATGGAAAAAGGTAATGGCTAGGAAGGGGACGGCCAGGTGCCAGACCATCACAACGAAACAGGGCAAGATAGTTATAAAGCCGTTGGACAAAGAAACGGCTGAGGTTCTTAAAGAAATATCGTTGGAGTCCGAAAACCTTCAGGAGGAGCCCCTGAAATTGCCAAGGTTTATCATTAGGGGAGCGCCGGCAGATATGACACCGGAGTGTCTACAAGAAGCCATAGTAGACCAGAATCCGGAACTGGGTATACAGTCTGGGTACATTGACAGGGTGTTAAAACCGGTGTACCGAAATGGACCCCGTGACAGGGACACAACTAACTGGGTGGTGGAGGTCAACCCCCGCTTTTACGCCAATTTCAAGAAAGTAGAGATCGTATACATCGGCTTCATGAGATGCAGGCTCTCGGTGCACGAAGACGTCACCCAGTGCCACCTTTGCCGAAGGTACGGGCACCCGGCGGCTAAATGTAATGAGAAGGAGAAGGTATGCGCCCACTGCGGGAGGAAGGGGCACATCTCTGGGGACTGTCCAGCATCGGAGGCGGATCCGTCGTGCGTGAACTGCAGGGGGAGGCACAACGCCAGGGATAAGTCCTGCTCAATGAGGACCAGTTATTTGGTGTCGATGGTTAGGAGGACCGACTATGGGATCTCCAAATGAGTACCCCCACCATCAAATGCGTGCAGCTGAATATGGACAGAGCCTCGGCGGTCAACGACCAGCTACTGGAGTATTGCCAGCGATCCCGGGTTGATGTGGCTCTGTTACAGGAGCCATACACCAACAGGGGCAAGCTCACAGGGTTCGAAGTGGCACCATTCAGATGCTTTCTCTCTAAAGGGACTAGTCGTGCCGGCAGGCCCGAATATTCGGACGCAGGAGCTGCGATCGTGGTCTTCAATCCCAACCTCGTGGTGGCATCTAGGGATTCGGGTCGGGTCGATAACTTTGTTAGTGTTGACTTGGACTGTGCACATGGTACCGACGGCGTATGGACCCTGATCAGTGGATACTTCAAGTACCGGGTACCAACAGTCACCCACGTCACCGCCTTGGAAAACCTGATTGAACATAATGACAACAGTCTGCTTATTGGACTGGACGCGAATGCCTTCTCCACCAGGTGGTTCAGCAGAGTAAATGACAGACGGGGTGAGGTCCTCACGGAGTTCATTGACCTGCGCAGGATGCACATCGCCAACAAGCGTAGCGTGCACACCACTTTCAGAGGACCGCGAGGGAAAACTAACATCGATGTCACCTTGGCCAGCGGCCAGATATCGACTAGAGTCCGCGAATGGGCCGTACTGCCAGGCATCACGTCTAGTGATCATCAGCTCATCAGATTCGAGGTGGATGCACAGCCGAGAAGGTTTATACGTCGCCCACCCAGATATAGCATAAAGAGGGCCCAGGCTGAAACATTCCGGATGGAATTTCAGGTCATCTCGGAGAGGGGAAGAAGCCAAAACCGCGATGAGGACGAAATGGCCCAAGATATGGTGGCTGACATCACTGAGGCAGCGGATGTGCATATCCCCAGGTCGAACCAGAGAGTCAAGGTTAAACCCCCATGGTGGACCGAGGAGCTCCACACAGCTCGACGCGATCTCCGCAGGGCGGCAAGGCGGGTGGACGACACTGTTACCAGAGCCGAGTACAACGCCCTAAGAAACAATTATACGGCGCTCCTGAGGAGGGAGTCTTGGCGCAGATTCTGCTCGACCGAGGGCAAACTCCGGTGGGGGAAGTTATATAAGTGGCTGAAGCGAGGTGGAGGCTCGCAGTCGGTGCCGGTCCTCATTCTGCGCCCAGATGGGACCCAGTGCCGCAGCCTCGACGAGTCGGTAGACAGCCTGCTCAATACACTGATCCCCAACGATCCACCCCTAGCGGATCCGCCGCGGACAGAATCCAGGGATGAGAGCTGGACGGACGTCACGGCAGAAGTGTTAAGGGCCTTCGCCTGGACGATTGCACCAGACAGGGCCCCCGGTGCTGACTGCATCAGCGGAAGGATGATCCGAGTGCTGTGGCAAACTCTGTCCCCGCGGTTGCTAGACCTGGTAAACCGTTGCATGAGGCATGCAAAGTTTCCAAATGAGTGGAAAAGCGCGACTGTTGTGTCAATTCTCAAGGGACAGGACAGAGACACAAGGGACCCCAAGTCATATCGCCCAGTGAGCCTGTTGCCTGTTCTGGGGAAGGTAATAGAGAAGGTTATAAATGATAGGCTAAGGTCGCAAATTGCGCCCAGACTCTCGGGGAAGCAATACGGCTTTACGCCTGGCAGATCAACGCAGGACGCCATCAGAAATCTGTTGACCTGGTCCAGTCTGCGCGAGGAACGATATGTGTTCACGATATTCCAGGACATGTCAGGGGCGTTCGACGTGGTCGGCGCTCCAGGAGGACCTGGCTGCACTAGGGGCCAGTGCACACACCAGAGCGCACATAACCGAATACCTCAGAGGTAGGACCGCGACCATGATAATTGGAGGGGTGTCTAAGACGGTCAGGGTCACAAAGGGCTGTCCGCAGGGCTCCATCCTGGGCCCAGTGCTATGGAATGTGACCATGGAGGCGCTACTGAGGGTGGAGTACCAAAATCACGTGAACATTCAAGCCTACGCCGATGACATAGCTGTCAGTGTGGCGGGGTCCACGAGGACCACTATCATCCATCGAGCTGAACAGGCGATCCAGCCGATACTAGCCTGGGCGGAGTCCAGAGGCCTAAGTTTTTCAGCACAAAAGTCAACGGCGATGATGACAAAGGGGTTCCTAGTCCCAGGGTTTACTTTGGAATTCGGGCAGGAGAGAATAGTATTCGTTCACCACACAAAATACCTGGGCCTTACACTAGATAGCGAAAGAAAGTGGGACGAGCACATAGAGTTGCTCTCCGTGAAGGCGGACGACATGTTTTCTAGACTACGGGGCACCATGGGAACAGGCTTGGGAATCAGGAGAGAAAACCTGATGACCCTATACAGAGGCGTTTTTCTTCCTAGAGTAGGATATGGTGTCAGCTTTTGGGCACACGCAGCGTGTTCAAGAATTAGCAGGCAGAAATTGGGCAAACTACAACGTAGAGTTCTGATGGGTCTGACCAGTGCGTACAAGACCACCTCAACCGATGCGCTACAGGTTCTGGCAGAGGTTCTACCACTGGACCTTGAGCTGCAAATTATGGCCATTAAGGAGGATTCCAGGCAACTCCCAGAACACGCAAGGCCCGCCACCATTAACACAGCCTTCGAAAACAGCGTCTACGAATGGCAGGAGAGATGGTCCAACTCCTAGAAGGGAAGATGGACACACAGCTGTTTCCCAGATGTTAGGACCAGACTAAACAGCCCACTGGCTATGGGTCACGAAGTGGCACAGTTTCTTACTGGGCATGGAAATTTTAGAGCGAAGCTGGCGTACTTCGGCTAGCAGCCTTCACCGATATGCCGATGTGGTACAGAGGACGAAGATGTCGAACACGTCATGTTCAGATGCACAAGACACGCTGCGCACAGGGCACGCCTGGAATTGGCAGTGCTTAGGGCAGGGCATCTTTGGCCATGCAGCATGGCTGTACTCGTTTCCACAAGGAGCCTCTATACTGCGCTGGTTAGGTACGGGAAGACAGCGGCCTTTTTCGAAGAAGGCGAATGATAACAGGACGGACAAGACACTCTGCGCGCCAGAGTGCCAAACCCCGCATGTGTTCTGAGCGAGTGTCAAGGAGCGAGAAGGAAAAAGCGGATCACATGCGGGGCCGTCCTGAGGGGACACTCGTGCGTCGGGGACGCGGGCGGTGCTGACGCGGACAACAGAGGTTCGCGGACAACCGGAGGCGCCGCGGTGGCCGAAAGCTTAGGCGAGTAGGCCACACCTACATCGAGCCCTGTGTCTGGGGCCATGGAAGAATACAGACACAGTCTACCCCGCTTGTCGTACAAGGCGACTTAAGGGGTGGGGTTGCGACCTACGCATCGTGGGCGAGCGCCCGTCGTAAAGGCCCATCAAGAGCCTGCTGAGCCAGCGAATCCTGGGAGACCGGGCGTGCCCTGTCGAACATCCCACAGGTAATGGCCTACCTAACGGGGGCGAGACCGGTACCACGGGAAGGGGGGAGCCCCACTGCCCCGAGTCATGCCCGGGTTAGTGCCCCCCTACTTTGGGCGCGTGTCAGCTTGCTGGCGGGCGCCCAGAGCCGGTTTGGTTTAGTGGTGGCTGTAGCGGGAGCTACTGACATGGTTCGGCCAAAGCTGGCAGGCGAAGGTCTTCAGTGAACGGCTGTACCGTCTCGGGGACGCGAGCCCCTGAGTCGTTGCAGTTCCTCTTGGACACTCAGCTGGTCTACCGTTGGATAAAATCAGCGGAGGTTGCCTGTAACCAAAAATGGGAAGTGATGGGATAGGTCACGACCTCACCAGAGGTGGCACACGGTGGCTCCAGACCTGTGCCATCTGGGACGGTGCTTCGGCACCAGTGCTGGTGGTCCTCAGACGACACGCTCGCGGCGTGGGCGCTTCGGCGCCCCCGCACGGGTGAACCTCTATGGCTCGTAACAAGCGCACAGCGCTTATACACGGTCCATAGTTGTAGCCGCAAGGCATCAAACCGTGGATACTCATGTCCCTAATCGGAACATTGTATGGCGCTCGTGCGCCCAATGCACCCGTCTGGAGGGACGAGACTGCGTCGTGAAGGCGAGAAGTAGCCAGTCACGCTTAAATGGTAGAAGGGGGTCACCCCACCGGAATGTTGGTCTTATACCTTCCGTCACAAAGGTTACGAATGTCCTTAACCAGGGATCTAGCGAAACCACAGCCAAGCGTTTGGCTGTGTTTCGCTGGGCGCCTCGGGGTTGACAGATCGCGGCGTTCGCGAAGGCTCGGAGCGTCCTCATTCGCGGCAGATGGTTCCTGGCCGTCGGCTTCGGCCGCCGGTTTGCTAATACCGAGTCACCGTAATATTCCCGGCCTGTCACATGGACGGGTCGGTGGCTTTAGCGATCCGGGTGCCGCACTTTCCGAGTGAGACAACCAGGATTCAGCCATACGCTTGCAAATGATCTCGATCCCTATGGATCGGGCTTCGGGCTTGGCTGTGGGTTAAATTTTTAAATTTTGCCGCGGCCGTACCACTACGCACCGACTTGGAATTTCTGAGTTGGTCGGTTGGGATCGGCACGCAGGGCAAACAAATTTCGCGGAGTGGTGCCCGCAGACTACAACTTCCGACCGAGCACGGCGGCGGATGGACCCGGAGACCCGGCGACGGAGTCGACCGAGGGCCGGGAAATTGGATGGAGAACCCGGTGACCGACGATGCGGGTCGAAGGACACGTGACGTCTAAGTCGGGGACCGCATCCTTAGAACGCAGAAACAGGTCTGTGGAAACCGTGAACGGAGTTGTGAACCGGCAGCGGCGCACACAGTCTTATGCTGGCATCAGCAAAAACCAGATCGCAAACGAAACCATCGGACGATGCTGACCCGTGCAGTGGTCGGAAAGAGCTGACCGCGACCCGGGAACCGAGGCTGACGCCGACCGTTAAACAAGCTTGACGGCTGCGGCACATCTGCCCGATGGAATCCGTTACCGACCGAACGACTATAGGCTGTTACGGGACGACGTGTTGACGACAGTGGGCTGTGGCCTGTCGTGTTTGAAGGTCACAATTTGTCGTCATAAGTCTTAGACCAATACTTGGAAGCCAACTGCAACCCACATTTGCGGCGGGCGCGCAGGCGACATCTTAGCGTCGCTCGGAGAACGTGGAGCGGCCCCGGCGGGCTGAGTCGCCCGTGAAACCGGACCGTCTAAAGAAACTGATAGAATGGTGGAACGGGTGGGCCGGGCCGACGGGGCACCCATGAAATCTTGACCGACGCGAAAATCTCACGGCAATCCAAAAAACTCTGAGGGTGGCAGAGTGCGGGAATCATCCCCTGGATGTCATTCGGGGCTACCGAGCCGGTGTACCTGCGGCTCGAGGTAACGAGAGCACCGTTTCCGGAACCGACAGTGGCAGCGCCCTCCGGACCCAGGCCCCGGTGCCGCTCTGGGAAGTGTCAACCTCGGATGGTCATGAGACCTACACAGATACACGGAGAAGGTTTATCGGAGGACTGTCTGTGGGTCGCGCGTGGAGAGCGCCTTCAAGGACAGCTAGAGGGAGCCCTTAGGTCCACACGGCTGTATGGCGGCGCGCGGATAATGTTCAGAAGATACGATATGTGCCGACTACACCCACACTATGACGAGTCACGGTGCAAAACTTGCTGACTAATCTGGCCCGGATTGGACATCGGTGACATATGACCTTAACGAAGCACGGCTAAGGGCTTCAGGTCTTGAGGACCAAAACTGCGGACAGCTCCCGGGGCAGTTCGCATAGGGGCGTGCGCCTGGCCCAAAGGCCGGGGACGCCAATCACCCCCGGGACATGTCGCACCATACCTTCCTCCAAGGATGGCAAGACTCAACGGACTTAGAAGCTAATACTAGGTCATGCGAAAAGTCTAGGAATAGTCATGGAGACGGTGGGCGTTTGAAAAAGGCCGTATCCTTGAACGCCCATCCGAAATGCCCGCCCCCGGACTTACGGAACTGAGGGCGGTCGAAAGAGGGATGCGGAATTAAGACCGCATCCGGCGAGCCTCCCGTGGTTGCAGGGCTGAGTGGCGCGGCGGGCTGCAAGGCCAGCCGCGCTATCTCGAGCGTGACCCCGTCCCAATTCTCAACGCCAGCGAAGGGCGCATCTTCGACCAGAGCTCCCCGGGAGCAAAGGAAGCACCAGCGAGGTGGTCTAAGGACTGACCGGTGGAAACGGATAAGGGCCGCCAGTGAAGGGGAAGTGGAATGACCGGTGTTTCGAGCGAACCGACCTCTCCACTATAAAAACCCAGAGGCGAGACAGTCTGCATGCAGGTCCCCAAGGATCGCAGAGCATTCGTCGAGAAACGTATGTCCAGAAATCCGTAAAAATAACCACGATAAAAAGTTCCGCACCTGAGGTGCAAACAACTAGAGCGGGACCAACCGTGGGTGCGGAACCACGGTGAAACACGCCGTGTTCCAGGCGCTGCTATAAGCGTACTGACGAAGGGTAACCTTGGCAGGCGGGTCAGAAGACTCTGACACGGGCCCCGCAAAACGCAGGGGCCGGGCTGAGATGGACACCGTCCTATTCCGCCCAAGAGAAAACTATCCGAGTGGGGATACCCCTTCCCAGCGGCACACCGGTGGAGCAGTCAGGACTTCACCGACACGTGGTGGGTAAGGCACTTGCCGATCCCGACAGCGCACGGGGCACCCAAGAACACTCTGGCCGAGAGTCAGCGGGCCCAGTCAACCCGCAGACGAACACGTGCAAGGGGGAAGTCTGACTGGGAGACACCCTTCGACGTGCACTAAATCCGATATTTCGGTACGGACACGGCATCCGTCACACAAACCGTACCGTTACAAGTAAGGTCGGGTCGCGGCAGCTTAAATCGTCCTGATAAGACTCGAGGACGGCACAGTGTGTCGCGACATCGACGAGTCGGTGAATGTACTGCTGAATGAGCTGATCCCTAACGACCCTCAACAACAAACGGACCGACGCCCGACGCCGAGGACAGGCGACCTAATTCCGCTTACCGAGGCAGAGCTAAGGAACATGGCGTGGTCCATAGCACCGAACAGGCGGGGCCTTAGGGAACGATGGAATCACGGGCAAGATGAGCCGGGTACTGTGGCCGCTTCTCACCCCGAAAATGTTGACAATCGTAAACGAAAGCCTGAGAGTGGCACAATTTCCAAACTGCTGGAAGGAGGCGCAGGTGGTGCCGATCCTAAAGGGTCAGGACAGGGACGCGAGGCTACCCAAGTCATATAGACCGGTAAGTTTACTACCGGTACTAGGAAAGACTGTTGAAAAAGCGATCAACTTGAGGCTAAGAGAGCAGATTGCCAACAATCTTACGGGCAGGCAATTTGGATTCACCCAAGGCAGGTCAACGAAAGATGCGATACTGAACATGCTGACCTGGAGTGACCTCAGACCCGAGCCGCACGTGATTTCCGTGTTTTTAGACATCTCAGGAGCATTCGACAACCTGGAGTGGCAGGCTCTCAAGCGCGATTTAGCCAGCTTGGGAACTGGTCCACACCTCAGGGCCCTCATTACCGACTACCTCAGCGGCCGCACTGCAACCATGTGCATCGGTGGAGTCTCGAAGATTATTTGTGTTACAATGTAGTCATTTTTGGAATTTGAATGGGACCTCTTCATGAGTAATAATTAAAAAATCAATTTTCCCGTGTCCCCCGCCCCCCCCCATTACGGAATTTTCTACTTTTTCATATGCGAAAACAATTAAACACTATTTGTATGAATTTGAATGACCATTTTTGGAATTTGTATGCGACCCCCTCCCGAGTTATAATTAAAAAAACAATTTTCCCGTATTACCGCCCCCCTTCAACAGAAATTTCTACTTTTTCCTACGTGAAACAATAAAACGCTATTTGTATGACCATTTTTGGATTTTGTATGTGACCCCCTTCCGAGGTATAATAAAAAAACATATTTTACCGTGTCCCCCGTGTCCCCCATCCCCCTTTTAGGAATTTTCTACTTTTTATATGCGAAACAATTAAATGCTATTTGTATGAATTTGTATGACCATTTTTGGAATTTATATGACCATTTTTGGTATTTGAATGGGACCTCCTCCTGAGTAATAATCGAAATACCTATTTTCCCGTGTCCCCCATGTTCCCCTTCAACGGAATTTTATAATTTTTCATACACAAAACAATTAAACCCTTTTTGTATGAAATTGTATGACCATTTTTGGAATTTGTATGCGACCCTCTCCCGAGTTATAATTTAAAAAACAATTTTCCCGTGTTACCGCCCCCTTCAACAGAAATTTCTACTTTTTCCTAAGTGAAACAATTAAACGCTATTTGTATGACAATTTTTGGATTTTGTATGTGACCCCCTTCCGAGGTATAATTAAAAAACATATTATACCGTGTCCCCCATCCCCCTTATTAGGAATTTTCTATTTTAGTTTTTTTTTTCATATTTGAAACAATTAAACACTATTTGTATGAATTTGTATGACCATTTTTGGAATTTGTATGTGACCCCCTCCCGACTTATAATTGAAAAACCAATTTTCCCGTGTCCCCCTTCCCCCTTCAACGGAATTTTCTAATTTTTCTCACGCAAAACAATTAAACGCTATTTGTATGTATTTGTATGACCATTTTTGGAATTTGTATGTGACCCCCTCCCGAGTATTAATAAAAAAACATATTTTCCCGTGTCCCCCATGTCCCTCTACCCCTCCTATTTGGAATTTTCTACTTTTTCCGACGCGAAACAATTATATTCTAAGTTTAGTAACTTTAAAATTATTTCGTCATTAGTGTGAAGAGTTCTTAGAATATTTAATTTAACATAAACATTTAATAACTACCTATAAACAATAAATCTAATTTATAATATTCAAAATGTAATTTTGTATAAAAATCTAAAATGAATAAAATAAAATCCAAATAGAAATAAAATGGCTAGTTCAATATACAATAAATATAGATTTTATATTCAAATTTTAATTTATCTATCGAATAAAGATGTATATTTTTTTATTTTTTGTGTAAGGATTTTTTTTTTCATTCAAATTAGATTTTTTATTTTTGTCTATACGTTTTTTATCACTCAAATAATATTTTTTGAATGAACTTTTGTTAGGATTTTGTATTGAATATTGATGTACATTTTTATTTTTTTGTGTTTTTAATATCATTCAAATTTACATGGTTTATACAAATTAGCTTTTTTTACAAAAAAATAGATTTAAAAAAATAGTTTTTTTTTAAATTTTATTTAGATTTTATACAAGTTACATTTTTATTACAAGTTACATTTTAAAAACTATTAAATCAATATTGAATTTACACTTGTTAAAAAATCTATATTTGATAAAAATATCTATACTTGATAAAACAATTCATATTCAAAAAAAAAATCTGTGTTTACATTGTATTTATATATAATAAATCTGTTTGTTAAAAAATCAGTATTTTATAAAAAAAATGTACTCGATAAAATACTTTATTAAAAAAAACCTACATTTAATAAAAAATCTATAAATGATAAAATAATCTATAAAAACCATTTTTGATAAAAAAAATCAATATTAAATCTACACTTGCTGAAAAATCTATATTTGATAAAATATCAATTAAAAATCTTTACTTTATCTAAGATTGTTTTATCATGTATAGATTTTTTTACGAAATACCGATGTTTTAAATAATATAGATTTAGTATATACATATAGACTTTTTATTAAACACAGATTTTTAACAATAATACATTTTATAAGACAATATTTTTATTTTATATTAAAAAAAAAAATCATTGAGATATGAGATTTAATGAGATAGTAATGAGATTTTTTAAATATAAAATAAAATATCTTCTTAAGAAATTTATTTTTGTTAAAAAATCTGTATTTAATAAAAAGTCTATATATAAATATATTTAATCTATATTATTTAAAACATCGGTATTTTTTAAAAAAATATAGATTTTTTAATAAGATATTTTTAAATAATCCTTATAGATAAAAATAACCAACTATTCTTTTTAAATCTATTTTTTGTCAAAAAGCTAATTTGTATAAGCTATGTAAATGTGAATGATATTAAAAATCCTTAAATCAAAAGTTCATTCAAAAAATATTATTTAAGTAATAAAAAACGACTTAAAGTAAAAAATCAACTATAACTATAAATCAAAAAATAAAAAATGTGGGAAAGTCGATTTCAAGTAGTCTTGATGACGAATTCAAATCTGTTTTCAGAATTCTTATTGCTTCATTAGATCAATTGGTATGTTTGGCAAAAACACGTCTAAAATACTATGTCACGCATGTGTTAGACGAAAACAGAAAATCACGGTATCGAATCTCCTTAAATTGGGACAAACAGGGAAAAACCAAACAATTATCAAGGAATAACAGTAATTTTTACGCAGTCAGTTTTTGACAAAATCGATTTTGGTTTTTAGAGTAACTTGTAGTAACGTGAAAATGGACTGTGCGCGCAGTGTATATATATTTACTTCTTTTTTATTGTTTATGATTCGTTGTCTAGGTATATTGCGTACACAGTCTCACACTTCAAGTTATTACCTTCTCATATATATATATATATACATATATCCACCTCCGTTGATATATATGTATATATATATATAAGGATTTAATTATATGCTAAATTGACTCACCCTAATTTGATTGAGAATCCGTTAGACGTTCGATGAACAAAGAAAAGAATAAATGGGCTTGATATTAAACCACTTTTGATTTATTTTTTATTAAGAACACAACTTATATATTTGAAATACTCAAAAGAATATATTTATTATTTAAAATATAAAACATTACAATGAACATATATTGATATTGCTTATTACGTATGACTGCCATCAAGGGCGAACGCAGAGGGACTGACTCTGTATGAATCTGGCCGGTGGTCGAAGGGTATCAACCGAGCACAGATTATAACGGTACTTCTATAGAAGGAGTAAAGGACATAAGCATAAAAGACCACAGATGTTTATCATAATATAAATATCTGTGTGATCGTATTATATAATGTTATAATATAATAAATTATATTGAGGGACATGATGATGACACTCTTCTTAGTTCTTGTATTAACTAGTTGTGAAGAGTGGCTATCATTACATCCCCCACACCTATTTTATGTTATGTCCTCATAACATTATAAAGTGATTTAGAATAAAGATGAACAATAGAATCATATTACATAATTTTACAGTATACAATTTAAGTTGTATGATTAGATACACATTTTTATATAATTTATAACTATATTTGTACTTTTAATTGATTATTTAATAAAATGGATTTAAAGGTAGGCTAATCTAATCTAAAGACACATATGTGTAATATTAATTGGTTATACATTTACTATGAATATTGTGTAGAAAGTATAAAAATTCTTATTGTATTTATGTACCTACCTATGCGTTTTCATCCTTACATAACTATAACTTAATATTACATTATTACTATTTATTGGATATTTAAATTTTAGATACATATTCTTAATAATAAGTTAATAAAATATAGATGAAATAGTTAAGACTTAATAATAGGTAGTGATATTGAAACTGAAATACATGCTTCAAAATAATTTTAAATAATGAATAATGGTGATAATATTACAATAATATTGATAATATCAATAATCTTTATAAATGTATTAGGTAAGTGATATAATATGGTAACACTAAATTGATATTAAAGTGAGGCTGATCAATAGATACTGTAGATAATAGTGTATACTTTTTTTTTATTATTGTAAGTTGTGATGTGTTAATGCATATTAATTAATATTGAAGTCAATTAAATATAATATGAAATATTCTACTTTAATTCTAGGTATTGAACTATTAAACTACTAAATATTAACTAGTGTACAAAAGGTGATTAGTGTTTATTTAACCATTTGTTACCAACATTGGTGGTTTATGGATGCATTTTTAGATAGACATTTTCCTTCTTGGTGTTGTTTTTGTTTGGAAAAGAGGTAATGTTGATCCCTCATTTATAGTTTTGATTTTATCATATTTTTCCTTGTGTATATTGTGCATGATGTAGTGTGTTGTACTGGAGAAAATTCCTGCTATGAGTCTTATACTCCATCCAAAGGTTTGGTAAAGTATAGTCATATTAATGCTGGTTTTTATTAATATTGATATAGCTTTCCAGATAAAAAATATACCTAAGAGTCCAGAAATACAGGATCCAAATGTAGTGAACCATCCCCACATTTTGTATAATCTATCTTCAATTATTTTTGATACGGTAATATCATCAATTAAGCTTTTTAGACGTAATCCTTGGTCTACGTATGAATATCCCATGGATTGCCTCGCTATATTCTTTTGTGCTGTCTGGATTTCTTGTGGTAGTAGCAGATGTTTTTGTAGTGCTTGCATTGTGTCTTGGGAGTAGATTCCTGCTGTCATTAGATGTTCTGGGCTTTTGTAGCTCCAAGTCCATGAAGTGGAAGGTTTTAATGTTTGTGGTTTTTTTATTTCTCTGAGGGTGGGTGCAATTCCATACCATTCTGAGTCAAGGCGGAATGCTGCAGGAATGTATTCATTGCAATCAATTTGGGTGCCGTAGTTTTGTAATATATTTGTTTTTGGCGCCATAAAATATGTTTTATTGTTCAATGTAACTGGTAATTCATTATAACATGCAGTTTGTTGTGCATATTGCACATTAACTGGTTTACATTTCATTAAGTAAATTATTTCCCCTGATTTTATTGCTATATTTCCTGGACCTTGTCCCATAGCATATGCAAATTCATCTAGATCTATATGTGGCTAATGATAATGTAAATAATAATTGTGTCCTTC
>NW_021770540.1:1002452-1003334 GCF_005508785.2 Acyrthosiphon pisum
TTATTATAACTCTTATCTTTATAAGTATATAAATTTAATTTGGTTTCAACTCTTAATTGTATTATTTTATTATTTTATATTTATAAATATATTTACAACTTTTTGTATGCAATCTTACATAGTATATTATCTGTTTGCAGTATTAATATTGTTTTTATATTTTTTTTTTTTTTTTTTTTAGTAATCCATTTACCTATTTTTTATTTATTTTATAATAATATTTTATTTTGTTTTCTTATATTTACCTTTTTTATACATACTTATTATATAATTTCTACTTGATTTTATTTATTTATATTAATAGTTATTATTATTATAATTGTTTTATTTTATTTTTTTTTTATCTATGAATGTATGGTTTCATTCTTCTGACGTGAATTATGTCGTCAGTTATTTTTTGTTTAATGTTAATTGGACTTTATAATTTAAATCATTTATTTTTTCGATTATTTTAAATGGCCCTTTATATTTAGAGGCAAGTTTTGGAGATTTTCCTAACGTATTGAATGGGAATTTGATTAATATAGAGTCTCCTGGTTTGAATGTAAGTAGACGATGCTTTTGATCGTGATATTTTTTTTGTGAGTCTTGTGCAGTTTTTATTAAAGTTGGAATTTTGTCTCTTAATCTGTTTAGTTCTGTTAATGATTTTTTTATGTCATAAGGAATATTGGTTGGAATTATTTTGTTATCGATTGGAAAATATGGTTCAAAACCATGCATCAGATAGAAAGGACTATGTTTAGTACTAGTTTGTGGGGTGGCATTGTAACTCAATGTAACATATGGTAAGTAATAAGACCATCTCGATTGATTATTTTCATCAATGTAGTTTTTAATTGAGTTGCATAATACATCATTTATTTTTTCGACAAATCCTTG
>NW_021770540.1:1003384-1004400 GCF_005508785.2 Acyrthosiphon pisum
CTCAGAAGTAACTAATTACGCAAGCAATACTCCCCATCATAGAATTATGAAAACTATAAATAAATTAAATATCGATCTGTTCATATCACCAAACTTCAACTCATTCAAAAATTATTGTAATTCCTTACTTGTTAATTCATAGCTATAAGTATGTTAAATAATATGTATGTATAATAATTAATATTGTACCTTTTTTGTTTTTCTCTATAATTATTCTATTTATGTATATTACTTTAACGATCGATTGTTGTTATTATTATTATGTATGTAATTGGGCCTGGCCCGTTTAAAACTTAAATAAATAAATAAATAAATTTCAGTAAAAAATCTGTGGTATTTGATTTTAATTCCAATCATATTTGTTGTTATTCGAAATTAGAAGTCTGTTTTACATACCTTTTTCCCTGGGCCATTATTTCTACTGGTAATTTTTCCAAACTAATAAATTTTTTTTTCAAAGTACATCTCAACATCAATAAATAAATGTTGTCCCAGATATTTTGATGATGATGCATTGCCATCACAACACTGGGTGCATTGAAAATATTGTGGATTTAAATAGTTATTAATATCATTCTGTAGTAAATCCACTCCATTTGATAGTTTAATTATAATACTTGGAGACGCTAAGTCATTATAAGTGCATCCCTTGTCACATTTTATTTTTTCAATTGCTGATGGTATATCACTCAACAATTTGGTTACAATGTGTAGCACATTACATATTGTATCGATGACAAATATGCTTGTAACACCTGCATCCTCTTTGAAAATCGTGGACAGTAATTTTAAGCCCTCTCTGTAGGTTGCTTGACTTGTTCCTTTGGTGGCTAGTAATTTGCAGAATATTAATAGTTCGTTTGTACTATCATTAACAAATTCTTGGTAGGTTGTATGTTCGAGGAATGCCATAGAAATAAGCATTACAATCGAGTCAAATGGACAAGTATTATATGCTATAAACCTGAAAAAATAGTTACATTCATATAGTACCGTATTCAGAATTATGTTTTAAA
>NW_021770540.1:1006631-1007311 GCF_005508785.2 Acyrthosiphon pisum
TCTTTGTAGAATGAACAATTCGGATAATTTCTCAGTGTTAAAAACAAACCAACTACTTCCAAAACTAAAAATAGTCTAAAAAAAAGGAGCAGACAATATGGTAATTAAAAAAAAAATTAATAAGAAAAAACCACTGAAATTAATATTATAAATAATAATAAAATATATAATAATAGTTGAATCAATCATTTATTTTTTTTTTATATAGAATACGTCATACAGAGAGGGTGTATGTGATCTTTTAAAATCAGAAGATTATGAATCAGAAGTAGAGAATTCGATTACTTTCCGACAAGGAGATGGTATTGTAACAATTAAATGTTCCTTTGAAGAAAAAACGACAGAATACTGGAGCTTGGTTCATTATAAAAGCTCTAACATCGAGAATGTACCTGTGAAAGACCGGTAAGTACAAGACATTGAGATCTTAAATTTGAAAAATTAATGTTAAATCAAAAAAAATCTGTAACTTATAAAATAATGAATTTATATTTCTAGATGGAAGCATTCTGAAGCCACTATAAAACTATATACTTCAGAGAAGACGAAAGATCAATCACTGCATAGCAGTCTTAATCATGTGTTGCAGACTATCTTTGACACGATGCTTCGGGATCCAAGTCATCGTATAGTTAAAAGTAAAACAACGGTTTGATTATTGTGTAAAATATAATATGAGT
>NW_021770540.1:1007411-1011494 GCF_005508785.2 Acyrthosiphon pisum
AGGTTCTTGTAATATTATGGTAGGTACATATCAAGTACTATTAGGTATAGTATTACAGTGAAACTCCCATATTAAAATTATTATAATGAACTTGGATGGAAAATTAAAATTAATCAGTTTGTTATTTTAAAAAATTCGTTGATTATGAATCAATCACGACTTATTATATTATACAGTATGTCCCAGAAGTCCCGTATCACCCTTAGTATCTCCGTGGAAAATCAATATATTTAAATGCAGTTTTTTTATAGTCATAAGTATGGAAATTCTGATTAAATAACATAATATTCGATTTTTTTTTTAAAAATTCAAAACATTTTCAAAACATTTTTTTAGGTAAATAAGTTTATTAAATTTCCAAGGTAGCCATTTTGTTGATCATATTTTTTAAAACAGTTTAAAAAAAAAAATATTGAACTTTAATGAAAATCACCCAACGGACTAATTATTATTTTTAATTTTAGCCGAAAAATCAGCGTGATTGTAATAATGAACATGCGAACCGTATTTTGCTAATGCCGTATGCATAAGTAACATAACTAGGGATCAAAATTAAAAAAAAACCCAAATTTTCAGAAAATTAAAAATTTTATTTACGCTTAAAAATTAAAATAATCTATTTAAACAAAAATCATTTTAAAAAATAAGTAAGGAAACTTGTCATTGTCATTTTAAATTTGCCAATACGGTTATAAATGTATTATTGTATTAAAATTTAAAAATATTAATACCGATGTTTCAATATTTGTTCTAAAAATAACGTATAGTTCCATATCAAATTGGCATTTATGTGAGAGAGTGTATTTCCCCGAAAATAAATCACCTGTATTTTTAAATTTTAAAAATTGTATACTTATTGTATATTCATATTTTTAATAACTAATAACTAATAATGTATTATAGTAACTCGCTGATAGGTTCCTTTATAAATTATATTACAGCGACTGTCACATTTACAGTGGTGAGTGATGACTAGTAACTATTTGATAGTTTTTATATTTTCAAACTTAGTGAGTTAGTATAAAATATATAAAATATAATATATTAAAATATCAAATAATATTAATAAATAATAAGAAAAACTAATTAGTAAATACTTCATAGTTAGTACTTCAGTAGTTAATATTACAAATTATAATTATTTATAAATCAAGTATAGAATTCTCTAGATTTATCCACTACAGACCTTAACTTAGGTATGGTATATATATATAATATGTATGTAATATTAAACTATTATTATTATATCAACTATCATCATTTATTAGATTGTTTCTACTATACATTACTTTTTCAGTTCTTTAGAAAAAAAAACCATTATTTTTATTCAATTTTTCAATTTTTCCAGGAAAAATCCAGTTTTTTTCGGAAAACCTTTTTTTTGTTGGAAATTTTGATCCCTAAACATAACAATTATTCTTAGAAATTCACAAATAATAATTAGCCTTAACTTGGGCGATTTTCATTAAATTTTAATATTTTTTTTTTTGAACTGTTTTAAAAAAATATAATCAACAAAATGGTTATCTTGGAAATTTATTAAATTTATTTTCCTAAATAAAATTTTTGAAAAAAAAAATCGAATATTATGTTATTCAATCAGAATTTCCATACTTATGACTGTAAAAAAATTGCATTTAAATGTATTGATTTCCCACGGAGATACTAAGGGCGATACGGGACTTTTGGGACATACTGTATATTGCAGGATCTATTTAATAGATTTATCAATAGAAATACTTTTTAATAAATTTATCAATACCAATTTTTTTGCCTACAAGATATTACAACACGAATGTTTCTGTGTATTATACAACTTATAAATTTATCTTTATACGTATAACATGTACTTACTATAAGAGTATCATCAAAAGGTATCAAAAATGTCACATTGCCTTTTAACTCCGTTACATTTGATGTCTTTTTACTTAAATACCAATTGAATTGAAGTGGATAGTTTTTTGTTTTATCACATGGATAAACTTTATCAATCACCATGCGATATTCGCCCTGTTATAAGTGGAATTACAAAGAAACCACAAATATAAATGTAGCACATTAGTATTAATAATAGAAAAAAGATATTATGTTTAATAAATCAAGCCAATTATTAATTTACCACAGGCAAGTTTGGCCTAAAAAGCCTTTCGGATTGAGACGATGAGAACAATAAAATAAGTCCGAACTTTATGATTAACATTTTTCCTTTGATTTTAACAATTATAGTGTTTCATACGTTTTCAACAATAAGAATAAATAGATAACTAACAGACATGCATTCTAAAATAAATTGATATACCTATTTAGAAATATTGACATCCTTGATCCGTAACTTCTAAATATTGCCGGAAATAATTATATAAATATATTGAACCGGAAAAATGTGATTCAGTTGTTCCGGTAATTATAAATTGATCTATATTTTTAAATATATGGTAGTAGTGGCACAAAAAAGTTCCTGCGATATAATTTTCACAAAAAAAATTTTTAAATGAATAAAAAACCAAAATTACCTATATAATATATCATGGGTGGCAAGCCATGGCTCTATTCATAGACACTTGCGGGCTGCGACACGCTTTGTAACTTGTAAAATTTTAAGGTTCAATAACAATAATAGACTTATTATTTTTCATAAATTTTAGTGCTACGCGGCTCTGATCTCTGGTCAATACTATTGCATATAATCATATTATTATGTAAGTAGTGTGATTAAGTCAATTCTGGGGGCTCATCTGTGGATACGTTTAGAGGGAATGGCATAATTGAATTGTAACCTCTAAAGAAGGTGGGTAAGTGGATGTCGCTCTGTTATACATTAGGTTACAAGTAGGGTCACTGTCTAATGTATGGTATTTAATTTGAATTCAATGATAAAATATCATTGTATAAGAAAAATGATTCTGATCGGATATATTGATATATTTGATATATTTGGAAAGATTGGAATGCTTGATCTGTAACCTCTAAATATTGCTGAAAATAATTATATATATATATATATATATAACAGGAAAAATGTGATTAAGTTTTTCCGGAAATAATAAATTACCATAAATAAATAAATGGAACAAAAGGAACAAAAAAAGTTCCTTGTGATTCAATTTTCACAAATAAATTCATTGTAAAATTTATAAAAAACAAAAATTACATATATTATATACAATGGGTTGCTCCATTCATAGATGCCTGCGATTTTCGTTCTAACTTGTTAAATGTTTATTGTTTTGGTACTAATACAATTATAGGTAGGTATAACTTATTATTTTTCATTAAATTATGGTGCTATCGCAAATCTTATCTCTGATCATCACTGTTATGTTTTATGTAAATAATGTGATGTAGTAAATTCTGGAGCCTCGTCGTTGGATACTGTTGAGTTTAGGATAAGGTATGTTTGTAGATCAATCTGTAGTCAGGACAAAAATGACTAAGCTTCTTTTAGTAAGAAGTAACCATTTGATAAATGCATGAGACGTACATATAAGTAATGTTATGACTATAGTATGCTAAAAGTCTGCCTTACATAGTACATACCTTTTGACGTGCCACTGTTTAACAATATGTCGATATCCGATTCGGTTATAATTATATCGCGTAAAATGGCTTGATTTAGTAAATCACGAATACAATAATGTTGTTGATATTCCACAATATAATGATACTTTTATACAAATTCGTGGGTATAGAATGAAAAGGTTCTAAATCGCATTATTTTCTGAAAGACTTCTAAAAGTCATTTTTTAACTAAAATGGTTTTTGAATGCAAAGGCGCATTTTTTAAGCTAACATTTATGAATATACAATCATTATTGACAATTTTTTTTAAAGTAAAAGGTTCTATATCGCCAAACATTAATATTCTAATATTGTATAACCTTTTAACTAAAAATTTTATAATTTTGTATTTTATTAATTTGTATATGAACCAATACAGCGATTTATTATTATAATGTTGTGAATTAAACTATACATATTTCTGCATGCCTTAGAACTTTAATTTTCAAAAAATGTTGTTCAAGGAGTAAAATATTTGAACTTAGACCTTATAATTGCTGTCCTGGATAATTTTATAAAAAACCA